>NW_024379612.1:0-9000 GCF_016835505.1 Polypterus senegalus
TTAAAATGACATCAAGTATACATCTTAATATTTAAATTGTTCAGAGAGCTGTAATATCACAAATTTAATGTATTCTTTACCCTGTTTAAGAAGCATGTAGTGGTTCACACTCATAGAGTACATAGAAGAACACATAGATTACAAAGCATTTAATGTGCTACTTTAGTTACGATGGGATTTGAGAAACTAGTAAATGAAGCGATTTTAAGATGAAATTTATGATGTTCTACTTTAATGACAAAATAAATTAGTGATTAAAGAGAAAATTTCAAAATTAAAGTTAACATTTCAACCTTTTCTTCCACTGTTCCTATTTTTTTCATCTGTACCCTAATATGCTTCCATATGACACTCGGGCTCGAGACGGTGGGCTACGACTCGCCTTTTCACATTGACTTTGATATCTGACCACTTCTTTTTTAATTCAGGCACTGAGCGACTTTCTAAATTTGACCTTTAGAGTTTGTGTATAACTCGATTAACTTCCTTTTGTTGTTTATACCACTGCTTAAGCCAACAAATAGTACGTTTTTCCTTGCCTCCTCTACATTCGCTGAAATTCTTTTTTTCACATGTCATTGTCTTTTAATCAAACACTAAGGTGATATTTATACTGATTTGCATATTAAAATATTTAAAATTCTGGGAAGAATCGGGGTGGGACGGCAGGCGTGTGCATGTGCTGATCGGGATTTATAAAGCTGAAGAGTCTGGAAGTTGGATAGACACAGATTAATGCATCTGGATTTTTTGTGAGTACGCACATTTCTGTTTTTGTCCATACACCATGAATTCTATGCACGCTGTTATACATGAGACCCCAGATCATGGAACCATGCAGCCCCTGAGATGATGGAACGAAGGTGGGTGTTTCAGCCATCCATGAGTCCAACTTCATTAGTTCCTACCATTTGAAGCATGAAAATTAAGGGTTCGTTTATGCTTCACGCTCAGAATGCGTACGCGTATGCACCATGGCTGCCATGCATTCCCAGCGTTCATTTGACACGTCCTCTGAGCAGTTCCTCAGAAATTAACGCAGTACCAGCAAAATGTTGGGGGGAGCAGTGTAATAAAAGTCGGAATGTGACGTCAGAGTCTCTGTTTACTATTTATATGTGACAGAATGCTGCTATGCAGATTCTAAGAGGTTCAATGTGTGCACTTCGATGAATGGTTTGATGTGGTGAAGCAAAATGCCGACATACATTTGTGGTGCTTTTATATTCAAGCGTCACATATTCCCGATTGTAATGACACAATACAGTTTAAAAGTCTCACATACCATCTTTTGTGTTGTCTTTTTTTTCTGGGGCTTCCTCCTGACCTGACAGCAGCAGCAAACAGCAATAGATTGCCACACTGAACACATTAAATGTATGATATTCCAACTCTCTGCAAATTTAGAATCCTTAGAGTTATACTTGATATCACTTTCATTATGAAATACATTAAAGAACGTATATTACATTTTACAGATAAATCGTTAATTTCATTTAAATAATGAACACTTAAAAATTACACACATGGAGTGACATGGTGGAAAAGCGCTAGTGCTGCTGTCTTTCAGGGTGTCACATCGCTGGTATTCTCTACCTGGAGTTTACATGTTTTACTGCTGGGTTTCCACAATGTGCTCCGGTTTCCTTCCAAAGATATGCAGATTTGGTGACACTAAAATGATGCTAGTGTATGTGACTGCTTGTATTCACCTTGCAATGGGCTGATGCCTCGTCCAATAATTGTTTCTGTCTCTTGCCCAGTGCTTGCTGTAATGGACACATCCCTGGATTGATGGAATAAATCATTAAATATCCTTTTCAGAGATACTTCGGTAAGGTGTCATCAGAATTTAATGGGTGTTCCAGGCAATTCACAACACAGCGAAGCCGAACCTGTTCTCACCGTGATAATATCTCGCACTGCCACCTGGTGTATTCCTCCAGATTTACGTAAATTACTCACGCAAGTATAAACAGTAAAATGCTTGTGTAGCAGGAAAGTCCCTTGGAGCATGCGTCACGTCGCATGAAGTATAAACTCGGCCTAAGAGGTTTGATTTAGGAACATTTATGTTAGGTAGAATTTCCAGTGGGGTCTGGTCAAAATTTTGGCCTTTTGACCCCTGCAGATTTTTTTTCTCCAGCCTAACTGGAGTTTTTTTTTTCTGTTCTCCCGGCCATCTGACCATACCTTGTTTTGTTGCTACTTATTCTTTAATATTATTGCCTAATCTTAATTCTTCTTCTTTTCTTGTAACTTTCTTTTTGTCATCTTGTAAAGTACTTTGAGCTATATTTTTGTACGAAAATGTGCTATATAAATATAAATGTTGTTGTTGTTAAGGACTTTTGCTGTCATAGACTTGTTGCCACTGAAACCACAAAAGCAACACTGTTCAAAATAATATGAAAAAAAATCCTGGGAAAGCACCTGCAAATGAGAAGTTGCCAAAAAATGGCAAGGCATACAAAACTAACATGCATCTAAAGAGACCAGGCAGATTTAAATGATTCACTTTTGTAACTGACTTTCATCAAGTACAACACACAGAGTAAGCATTATCTTACTGCATTTTATCTTGCAATACAAGATAAAAGTAAGCAGAAACCTAATCAATAGTCTATGTATTAAAAAAATAAAATCAATGAAATACAAAAAAAAATATAAAGGTTTTTAAATATTGACAACTGGAGTTACAATAAAAACATAAGTAGAATAAATTATATAATTATATATATATATATATATGTAGTGTTCCTATGAACTGATTTAGTACCCATTTTTAAATATGTCACATATCTTGCAACAAAGTGTTATAAATCGAATAAAGAAAAAATGTTACAGGTACCAAAAAAAAAAAGAACCAAATGATGCACTTTAAAATTTCTATGAAACAAATGAAAAAATAATTAGAAAACAGATACGACACGAATAAAACAATATTAAAAATACAATATACAAGAAAATATAAAAATAGAAAGAATAGAAAAAACAGTGTGAGCCTATTAAATGAACTGATCAGTCCTATATTCATACAATCGTATAGAATATATTATGAAGCCTAAACAGGCATAGCATCAAGAGAAACTGAGTGAAATGTCACTAGATTCCTGACTGTTTCAAGTCTTGTGAAGAATAGGTCTGGCTGACACATTTCAAGGAAGAACCCCGTCTTCACAGCAGTCCAATATTGAACTTTAAAAAATATAATAAAACCCTAAACAAATGAAGAAAATACAAATATATATGTCAAACACCACAAACCAGGGACATTGTAATACCTATTATGTAAGGTCAGTTGACCAAAAAGAAGATCTGTATGAAAAATAGAAAACATAATCATAAATTAATAAAATCAGGTGTGTAAGCACTTAAGGAAGAAATTACTTAACAAGAGGTGAAGCATATCTCATCAAGAAATAAATAAATAGTGAAAAAACACAGGTAACCTAGTTAGGATTCTAGCAGCTGCATTCTGCACTAGTTGCAAACAATTTATGTCTTTTTTTAGGTAGTCCTGAGAGGAGTGCGTTACAGTAATCTAGTCGACTGAAAACAAATGTGTGAACTAATTTCTCAGCATCTTTCAGTGATATAAGTGGTCTAACTTACTTATGTTTCTTAAGTGAAAAAATGCTGATTAATATGCGATTTAAAATTCAGATTACAGTCAACAATTACCCCTAAGCTTTTTACCTCCGTCTTGACTTTTATTCCTAATGTATCCAGTTTATTTCTAATAGCCTTATTGTATCCATTATTGCTAATCACTAAGATTTCAGTTTTCTCTTTATTTAACTTGAGAAAGTTACTATTCATCCATTCTGAGATACAAGTCAGACATTGTGTTAGTGAATCAATAGAATCGGGGTCATCAGGTGCATTTGATAAGTACAGCTGTGTGTCATTAGCATAGCTGTGGTAGCTTACGTTGTGCCCTGAGATAATCTGACCTAACGGAAGCATGTAGTTTGAGAATAACAGCGGACCCAGGATAGAGCCTTGTGGAACACCATATTGGATATCATGTGTCTTCGAGTTGTAATTCCCACAACTAACAAAAAATTTTCTCTCTGTCAGGTAGGATTCAAACCAATTTAAGACACTGCCAGAGAGGCCCACCTATTGACTAAGGCGATTTCTAAGAATGTTGTGATCAATGGTGTCAAATGCAGCACTCAGATCTAAGAGGATGAGAACAGATAAATGGCCTCTGTCTGCATTCACTCGCAAATCATTTACTACTTTAACGAGTGCATTTTCTGTGCTGTGATTTGTTCTAAAACCCGACTGAAATTTATCAAGAATAGCATGTTTATTGAGGTGGTCATTTAACTGCATAATGACTGCCTTCTCTAGAACTTTACTTAAGAAAGGCAGGTTAGTGATCGGTCTAATATTTTCAAGAGCCTAGGGGTCAAGATTATGTTTCTTAAGAAGGGGTTTAACTACAGTTAGGACCAGTTTGCCTTGGGTGGCCCTACCAGGGGCATAAATATAAAATGGAATTTTATTTTATTTATTATTTACAGCTTTCAGAATTGATTTGTTTTTATAAAATCTCCATTTGTAATAATGTGATGACCATCCAGTCAGTTTTACTTAAAGTCTTTATTTGAGAAAAAGGCTTTATTAGTACGGAATTATAGTTTTTTCTTTAGTAAGATGAAACATTTGTGGACATTCAACATTACATGTTATAAGTAATTTACTTCACATTGCAAACAGACTCCTGGTTGTTCGCTTCTAGAAGTTTTGTAGGTTAAGCATTATTACTTGTCATTTGTAGCTTTGAACCATCTGCCTTGGAAATCTAAAAGTCTGCCAGTTTTCATTGCAGCCACAGTCAACACCAATTGAATTCACTGATTATTTAGTTTTTTTCACACTGAGCTAATTACCAAATTAACTTGGTGTTGACTGTTTTTCCAATGAGAACATGTGGTATTACCATTACTTAAGCCCTTTAGCTGCCTTCTACTCACATGTGTGTGACACCCTGCATATTGAAAGCGCAAAGGCACAAAAAGATGCGTGTTAAGTGCACACAGTCAAGACTTCTTGTTAAATTCACAAAGTCTGTCCAAGATGGCTTTTTGGTTTTGATGGTGTCTGCGAGGCTAGAGGCAGACCCTGGTGGCGAGAGCCTGGAAGTGACATCATGGTTGGAGAAACATCAATCTTCCTTCTGCAGAGCGGAAAGGAGGAGAGAAATAGTTATTGCTTAGCACCCTCGTGTGTTCCGGGGAGTAATATAATTATCCAAGTCCTTAAGTTGTTCCCCAAGCGACACTGTTATATTTTATATTTTCATGTTCTATACTAAAGTATTATTGTACTGTACATGAATATGTTCATTTGTTTCTTGGATATCCCAGGTTTTGTAAAGGAAAATTATCTTGTATCTGTAAAATGTATTAATAAAAGTGCATTTACAGATTTGCAATAATTTGTTTTATTTCCAACAATCGGTATAGGGTTACAAAAATTGTAAGATACATATTTGTTATGTTTTGCAATAACTTTGTTTTACTTTGCTTAACTGCTTACTATAAATGTGCACCTTAACGAATTGTAAAACCTTACAGGATTTATTCAGTTGGAACAACTCAGCTGACATTAATGTCAAAGACAACATGCTGCACCTTGCATAACAACTGAATATATGCATTTTATTTCTTTCCATATACAACATACTGTATTAAGAAAATTATAAAACATTTTGATTTGAACTCAAGCTGATGTTTAATGTTCAAATAAGCAATGTTAAATTGATGACTAAGGCAGACATTTAGTGTAGCCAAGATTAATACATGAAGTTTCCAAATTTGGTAGAATGGCAACAAAACTATCCTAAATTTCAATTTGTCAAAAGGAGGCACTCATCTCATTTCCTAAATATAAGTATAAATGTAAAATGTTGTAAGTGTCTCTCAGAGAAGTCATGTTCAGCTCAGACATTATAACGTTGCACACATCAAAAACATCTTGGCCACAAGGTACTGTTTGTCAAAACATGCATTAATTCCTTCATAGGTGTAAATCTGCAATTTTCACTGGGGCATTTTCACTTTAAATTATGGCAAGAAATCCATGATGTTAGGTCTTCCACTTGTCACATTAGTACAGTGGGATGCAAAAGTTTGGGCAACCTTGTTAATACTCATTATTTTCCTGTATAAATCGTTGGTTGTTACAATAAAAAATGTCAGTTAAATATATCATATAGGAGACACACACAGTGATATTTGAGAAGTGAAATGAAGTTTATTGGATTTACAGAAAGTGTGCAATAATTGTTCAAACAAAATCAGACAGGTGCATAAATTTGGGCACCACAAAAAAGAAATGAAATCAATATTTAGTAGATCGATCTTTTGCAAAAATTACAGCCTCTAAACGCTTCCTGTAGGTTCCAATGAGAGTCTGGATTGTGGTTGAAGGTATTTTGGACCATTCCTCTTTACAAAACATCTCTAGTTCATTCAGGTTTGATGGCTTCCGAGCATGGACAGCTCTCTTTAACTCACACCACAGATTTTCAATTATATTCAGGTCTGGGGACTGAGATGGCCATTCCAGAACGTTGTACTTGTTCCTCTGCATGAATGCCTTAGTGGATTTTGAGCAGTGTTTCAGGTCGTTGTCTTGTTGAAAGATCCAGCCCGCGCAGCTTCAGCTTTGTCACTGATTCCTGGACATTGGTCTCCAGAATCTGCTGATACTGAGTGGAATCCATGCGTCCCTCAACTTTGACAAGATTCCCAGTCCCTGCACTGGCCACACAGCCCCACAGCATGATGGAACCACCACCATATTTTACTGTAGGTAGCAGGTGTTTTTCTTGGAATGCTGTGTTCTTTTTCCTCCATGCATAACACCCCTTGTTATGCCCAAATAACTCAATTTTAGTTTCATCAGTCCACAGCACCTTATTCCAAAATGAAGCTGGCTTGTCCAAATGTGCTTGAGCATACCTCAAGCGGCTCTGTTTGTGCTGTGGGCGGAGAAAAGGCTTCCTCTGCATCACTCTCGCATACAGCATCTCCTTGTGTAAAGTGCGAATGGTTGAACGATGCACAGTGACTCCATCTGCTGCAAGATGATGTTGTAGGTCTTTGGTGCTGGTCTGTGGGTTGACTCTGACTGTTCTCACCATTCGTCGCTTCTGTCTATCCGAAATCTTTCTTGGTCTGCCACTTCGAGCCTTAACTTGAACTGAGCCTGTGGTCTTCCATTTCCTCAATATGTTCCTAACTGTGGAAACAGACAGCTTAAATCTCTGGGACAGCTTTCTGTATCCTTCCCTAAACCATGATGGTGAACAATCTTTGTCTTAAGGTCATTTGAGAGTTGTTTTGTGACCCCCATGTTGCTACTCTTCAGAGAAAATTAAAGGAGGAGGGAAACTTACAATTGACCCCCTTAAATACTCTTTCTCATTATAGGATTCACCTGTGTATGTAGGTCAGGGGTCACTGAGCTTACCAAGCCAATTTGAGTTCCAATAATTAGTTCTAAAAGTTTTGGAATCAATAAAATGACAATGGTGCCCAAATTTATGCACCTGCCTGATTTTGTTTGAACAATTATTGCACACTTTCTGTAAATCCAATAAACTTCATTTCACTTCTCAAATATCACTGTGTGTGTCTCATATATGATATATTTAACTGACATTTTTTATCGTAACAACCAACGATTTATACAGGATAATAATGACTATTAACAAGGTTGCCCAAACTTTTACATCCCACTGTATATGTTGATGGTCTAATTTGGTTTGCATTCCTTATTCTTTTCCAGTTCATTCTTTAAATATAAGAGGCATTAATAAAACTGTAAAATTAAAACCAAAGCAATATAATGTGGCATAGGGAAGTAGACTAACTCCACTTAGCTAAATAATACCCAAGAAGCAGGCCTGGATTCTTGAGATCAGCGACCACTATGCTTTTTCTCCTGAGGAATTCCTACCAGCTTTTTTCTCACCGATTTGCCATACTAGGAGATTCCAGATAGCTATCAATTGAGAACTTGTCAGAGGAAATGCTGGGAATTCCTTACATGTCAATTTTCTGTTCCACGGTTGCCCAGCACAATTCTAGGACACCCTTCTGCTCTTTCCATGCTCTTCACATAAGAGCCACTGTCACACAAGTATGCATGGGAGGTAGCTAAAGGGCTCAAGAAAAGGTAATTCCCAGTTGGACCAGGGGGTGGCAGGGTACACAAATCCTTTCTCTTGTTTAACTGGAACTAGAACTGGAACTTCCAGTTCTGCCCCAGAAGACGTCATGTCTGCTTCCTCTCCCGATTGACATCATTTCCCCCCTTTGAATTTAAAATTACCTTGCCTGTACTATTGCTTCAGTTCTGTTTTGGACTCTTGTGCAGCGGTGCTACATGATTAATGTTGTAAATGTATTTTGTTCTGAGTCGCGTCTTTCATTGTGTTGTCCTGTTTACATGGTCTGTGTGTGTGTAAATATGCCCTCCTGGAAACAAAAGGGGAAGGATAACACTGTGGATCCATGGTCCCTCATGATAATTGGTCCCGTGAATCTCAACACTTGCACAATAGTCATTCACTATTTAAACGGAAGGACAGAAAGAAAAAAAAACAGCCCGTTCTATTAGACCACCAATTCACTACAGAGACAAAAGAAAGCACCAATCCAAATCATTCACACCTTTGTCTACCTGCCAATTTTAATGCCTGACAACAACATCTTTGCACAAAAACCCCGGGGTTCTGGATTATGCCATGTATCAAGGATAAGCATGGTGAGACTGTTTCTTGTTGTTTGGGGACAGGAACAATCCATCATTTTCATCCGTGTAATTTCCGTAGGACAATTTTTCCAGCTGACACAAAAACATTATCCATTTTCCGTTAGATCTTCTAGGGCCTCATACATAATGCCATGCGTAGAATTCACACGAAAATCTGGTGTACGGACAAAAGTGGAAATGTGCATATGCACAAAAAATCCA
>NW_024379613.1:0-10993 GCF_016835505.1 Polypterus senegalus
CTAATTCTGTAGAATCCATGTCTGTCTGTGGTGTCCTGACTACTTTCCGACACAACAGAGGAATCAGTTAAATAACCGTCCTCCGCAATCTGAAACCGAGGACACTTCTGTGTGAACCGCAGCTGCAGTCTCTTCAAAGCTTCTTTTTTTAAAATCAACTTGCTCATCTGCCCCACAGTGTCTTTTAACAGCCTTTGGTGTTTTGAAAGTACTGTCAGAGCCGACACACTCCATGTCCATATTACCCTGTATGCTTGGGACCACCGATTCTGTACAGAGTCCGATACCTCCAAGACACCCAACTCATTAGCAGTGTTCCCTGACTCTGACACAGGGGGTCCTGATTTCCATTATCCCTATTTAGTTTGGGATCGGCATTAAGTGAATCGCTGATCAATTAGACCAACGCAGTCTGATCGCTAGCAGCGTCTTCATTCTGAACAACAGCGATCCCGCCGCTACTTTCTGCTGTGTTATTAAGTGCAGACGCCTTCTCTGCCGCATCTGTCTGATCCCCAGGGTGGTCGGGGGTCACATCTGGGGTCTGTTGTTTGCCTGATTCTGCAGCTTTAATAACATCTTTTCAATCTCTAGCTACATGACCAGCTTTGCCACATTTAAAGTATTTCATCGGTTCAGAGTTGACAAAGATAACATATTCGTAACCATCCACTCGGAACCTCAACGCTACTTTTAACTCATCTGTTGTATATTTTAAAATCATTAAAACTTGCCTCCGAAAACACATCACAGGCTTCAACTGAGGTGCTTTACATCCTAAAGGTATTCGTTTAATCTGCGAGATTAACTGTCCATAGCGAGATAGCTCTCTTTCAAGGGTCTCGTTAGATAGAAAAGGTTGTACATTAGATAAAGTAATCTTTGTTGCTGGAGTTAAAGTGCCCTTTATAACAACTCCATTTTCTACCAATCTATGGACAAAATCTGTTGTAGCAACAAACACAACCACTGCACTGCTCATTCTTGAGGCTGAATGAACATCGCCACAGCCTATTACATTTCATAGAGCTTCTTCTACAGAACAGGTAGCTTCTGGCATAGCTTTACTCCATGTTGTCGGGTAAGTTTTTCGAAATCACCGTTCCAAAAACGAACCCTTCCTGATGAGGCCATTCTGGCCTTCCTCGGAATAAACCACTCCTGCAAAAGATAAACAGTTAGAGACAGAATGACAATTAAGAACAAAAAAGCAGGAAAAACAAACAATAAAATCACAAACCTTCAAACTCTCCCGCTCTCACTACCTGACAGAGCTCCACCAACTCACCACTCTCACGGGGGAAAAAAAAAGAAAGAAAGAAAGAAAGAAAGAAAGAAAGAAAAGAAAGAAAGAAAGAAAGAATCCCACTCAGTCAAATAGCGGGTCTTGAGGAGCTTCTCCTGGCAGCCCAGACAGAAAGACTGAAGCTCAGCAACTCTGTAGCTCTGAGTCACATCATGAGATGTTATCGGCTTTATTCAGGTTTAAAACATCATTTTGAATTTTCCAGTTTGATTGCAAACTTACTGACTTGTCAATTCTTTATACAGAAAGTGATGCGAAGTGGAATTTAAATACAAGAACAGAGTTTGTGCACTTTAATAAAAGGACAAGTGTCTGTCTGTGTGTCTGTCCAGCTGCTATATATATACTGCATATCACAAAATACAGTGGACTGGCAAAGTCTTCAGACTCTTTCTGCACACTTTGTTGTGGATTTAATTTTTCTTGGATGAATTTCCCATTTTTGTCCATTGAATCAACATTTAATAACTCATCATGATAAAGTGAAGACGTGTTAACAGAAAGGTTAAGAAATTTATTAAAAATCACAAACTAAACTCTCTCCTTCCAAGTCATATTCAGACTCTTTCTTGTGTGACTCTGAACTGCACTCTGGTCCATCCTGTCACCTTGAGACGGGTCCAGAACTTCACTGGATTCCACCACTGAACTGAGTGGCGTCGTTTAGGAAGTCAGTCATGTTTCTGTGTCTAGAAGGTCCCACAAATCACACTGCATAAGGTCCAAGGAACTCTCTGTAGACCTCCACCAAGATCACATTCTGGTAAGATGGAGATGAGGGCGAGGGGATCAAACCATTTCTAACACTTATGGGTGTCCTCAGGAGCACAGTGGATTCAGAAATGGAGACACTGAAGTCATTTAGGGCCACCAGCACACTTCCTAGAGTTGGCTGTCAAGCCAAACTGAGTTACTGGAAATGAAGGTCCAATGGTCACTCTAATTAGGCTTAAGAAGTCCTCCAGTGAGATAGGAGACTCTGTCAGAGGATGACCATCTCAGCAGGACTCCACCAGTAGTATTAGCCAGGGACCTTCTGTCAAACTGTCAATCAAAATGATTGATAACCTTTAACACCACCCATTTTTTTTAAAATTAATGGCATTAAGCCCCACCCACCCGCGTGATTGGTGGAATTTACTGCTGACCCCGCCCCCTGGTGGTGGATTGGTGAATGACACCCTGTCCCCGCCCAGACTTAGCCTTAATCCCACCCCTCCACCTGATTGGTTAAGCAAACTGTCAAGAGCCATTTGAATGATGTCTGCCCTCCATGAACCCACCACCACCCCCACCCACTTCCTAACCCCCATCTCCCTAGGACAAGCCCAGGCATGCCCATGGTCTGCCTTGGCCCTCCTCTTCCCAGCCCCCTCTCCCGAAAAACAAGTACAGGTATGTTGCTGCCTAAGTCTGAGTCACGTTCCTATCCATACCCTGCCGGCCCGCCCTACATGTCCCTGGCCTGAAGGGGCTGCCTCGGCCCCCGGTCAGTAGGCCCCTGATGGCTGGCCCTGCCACTTCCCAGCCCCCCACACTTCCCTGCCACTTCTGAAAGTGCTGTATAAAAAAGCGAAGCATTTTCTTCGGTTCTAAAGACTCTAAATGGAATCTATGACCGACGTCCCAGTGTTCCAGCCGGCCGAGCTACCCTATAGCTGCTCCTGCCTAAACTGCTTTGGGTAAGAGCCCCAGTATCTATTATTTAAAATTTCTATCTAACCTTTGTTTTATCACTTGTAAACCGCTGTTATTTTATTTAAGTCAAGCCACCTTCCCCATCTCTCTGAAAATCCTTTCACAGAATGAATCTAAGCATCCAGCAGCTGAATCTTCCATCTCATAGAAAATCCTCAAGCAGCAGGTGATTCAAGCTTCCCAGTCAAGCAGGTTTCCCAGAGAGAAAGACCAAATGGCATTTCTCAGCCCCAGTCAGCTTTCAGCCGACAGCCCCCGCTCCCTCGCTCTCTCTCTCTCTACACACAGATAGGAAAGTCAGAATCTGCGCGCGCCTGTTCCTACTGCTCTCAGAGCGCAGACACGGTCTGAGCCCCCCGTGTGCAGAGCGATCGTAGCCCATTTCAAGCACCCTTCCCCTGCTGGGTGAGTCCCTGTGAGCTCGCCTGCTGGTACTCTCAGGAATGTTTGGGAGTTAGGGATCTCTGCTAGCAAGTCCCGCACTCTCTCGTTCACGGCTCTTAGGTCATCTACTGACCTCCACTTTGATTTATCACCTTTCAAGACATGGAGCAGTCTCGTGTTACAAACGCTTTGTGTCTCTTTTAACACTCCTGCCTGTAAAAGCTCTGTTATCGTGCTCTCTTTTCCTTTATCTGCCTCAGGTTACCCCCAGGCTAATGAACCATGTCCTGTACATGTCGAGATGCCAGCCCATAGCTGTCATACCTTATACTATATAACATGTTTGGTTACTCTTTTTGTAAGTATAATATAATGAAGTTATTTTTAAAAGTAACACCTCACTGCTCAAGAGAGACAGATTCCATGTGTGTTTGTGCATTTGCTGTGGCCAGTGATGATTTTAACTTCTTGCTTAGCTCATTTCTATAACATAGGAGCCTTTTGACAAAGGAAAACTCTGTAAATACACTTGTGCATTTAAATGGAGATTTATAAGAAAGCAGGTGTCTACCTTAGCCTGGTTACTCACCTTATCCCAGTTTTGTATGTGCTTGTAAAAGCACTCACTGATACACTAGCAGAACATTTTGATATTTTCTGTCTACTCAAAAAATTAACTTATTTCTATTAACACAGGTGATAATTAGAAATCATTTTACTATTTTTAATTAAAACGTTAAAAACAGAAAAGCCCAATTATGACTTTTGTTTTGTCATGAGAGGGTCCTAGGGTGACACTTTTCCCCTTTATACTCTTACTTATGTAGACCTTCAAAAATATTCTTACCAAAATAGTTCATCACTTCCCAATTCCTGTAACTTCAGGTAATTAGACAGAGTGAGCTCCATAACAGGCAAGAGAAAATTATTATACGTCAAAATACACAGTGCCATAAAACAAAAAGCAAAATAAAGTGTGAACACCACACAACCAGGTATTGCTAGATGTTTTGATTTTTCCAGGTGACTCATTTTTTGCGTTGATTGAGGTATCAGCCATAAGTCAAGATCTTTCTTTTATTCTGTTTTGATCAGCTTTTATACTGATTTTATAAAGGTAGTCTAGGTATGATGTGGTCATCCTGTCTCCAAGACATCTTTTCCTTTATTACATTTAAATTTCTTGTCTCTGAAAATTCATTCATAGCTCATACGCTTCTGCTCTTAGAGCCAGGAGGCTATGGTGAGGTGTGCTTGTTTAACGAGAGGCAGGGTTTCAAAGCGCAGGCAGGCTGTGTGTTAGCTCTGGCATAGTTAAGAGGTCAGTATTCTCAACTACGTGCAGAAGGGCCCCGTTTGTGAAATGCGTACTCTTTCTAATCGGAATCCCGCTGTAACCAGTTGTTTTCTGTACAGACCCACCTGTTTTTAAAAGTCTGAGGTAATGAAAAATTTCTACTTTATAAGCTCTCGTGTGGATAACCGGTTGGAGACAGCCTTCAAGAGTGAACAGGATCCAGGAGCATATATCGAAACGAATGCTTAATAGACATAAGGCAACTGTGTTTTCATTCATTTCGCCAAATGAAATGTAATTATTTTAATACAAACTAGTAGCCCCAAAGTCGGGATGATTTCAGACGTATCAACTATATTGTTGAATCATGGGGTAAATGAATATTATAATATGTAGCTGTGTATAGGAGATTATATCTTAATACATAGGGGTCTGAGATCACGTTGTCTGATTTTAAAAAGTATGTATCTACATGCATTTTTCTGTGGCGACGGTTTCTTTATCCGCTTTTTTCACAAAGGTCAGGGATCTTTGCAAGACGGATGTATAAAGTATTCATTTTGCATCAGCGCTCAAGTCACTGCGTTGAAGTATGAATTTCATTTGTTTATCCAGTTCACTTTACGTAGCGCTTAAAAGGATGCTGGAAGCCGGGGTTTCTGCCATCTTGGAGCCTTAAGTGTTTGAGGTACAAGGCACATCTTGTGTGAGTATTCATATTTGTACTCTCGAATCTATTAAACTAGTAATGAAAGGAATCACCGAGCTTAATAGGGCTCTGAGAGGCCCACCTTCTGATTTAAAAGGTTTTTTTCTTTTAACGGTAATTTTCATCGCTGAGTTTTTTAACGGTGCAACGAGCCTTCATCAGCAGAGGGTTGAGTGTGTGTGTTACTGGGGTATGTTTGAAGCTACTTCACCAGGCACAGAGTATCCAATATATTAACACGGTACTTAGTCAGGGTCTATTGAGGATCAGGAGTTCACTTTCTTTTTAAATCTGGCACCTCCTTGTTCCATCTTGTGCCGTGTTCAGTAAACCTTAGTTTTGGTGGACCAGAACATTTTGCTTACAGTCCACTTATTATTCTCTTTAAGGTTTTTAACTGTTATACCCTACACATTTGTAAGCTTCAGCAGTCCTTTGAAAATGTTTCTGTGACAGTAGTAAGTAGTAACTTAAACATATGGTCCAAAAATCCAGACTACTTACTTTTAAAAGCTCTGCTCTGAATTTACCAAGTCAACCAGTGTGTCAGCTTTGGATCCATCTCACCACTGCAGCTGGCCCTTTCTCTTTGTAGGGGTTGTAGGGCAGCGATTTTCAACCTTACGTATCCATGAGCCAAGTTTTCATAACAGTTTTAATCGCACCCTAACGTTTTTTAAAAGTACCCCACTAATACTACTAATAAATGATATATCATAGATGCATATTTTATTATACCTACTTAACTTTTATCAACATTTATCTAACTCTAGATTTATTTTTCTAGTATCAGAATGTAGTTTAAGTTAATTTGTTTTGATTTCAACAGAAGTATTTTTCATATTTTCGATTCTTGTTTTCATTTTTTCACATCTTCGCACCCCTAGGGGGGCCTGCCCCACAGTATGAGAACCACTGCTGTAGGGGATTATTTGTAAAACACAAAATTAGATTTCCTTGGTTATTCAGCCGTCCATCGGTGTTCCATTTTTCTTATAAATTGTGTTTAGTCTCTTTATTTACTAAGCATTTTATATGTTGAATAGAAAACAGTTCTCTTGTTCAGGCTTTAATTTAAAACAGCATTTTCATCAACAGGCTATAACCACTTTGGTACTCAGGGTCCATCCATCCATTCATCCTCTTCCGCTTATCCGAGGTCGGGTCGCTTGAGCAGAGATGCCCAGACTTCCCTCTCTCCCCAGCCACTTCTTCTAGCTCTTCTGGGAGAATCCCAAGGCATTCCCAGGCCAGCCGGGAGACATAGTCCCTCCAGCATGTCCTGGGTCATCCCCGGGGCCTCCTCCCAGTTAGACGTGCCCGGAACACCTCACCAGGGAGGCGTACAGGAGGCATCCTGATCAGATGCCCGAGCCACCTCATCTGACTCCTCTCTACTTTGAGCCCCTCCTGGATGACTGAGCTTCTCACCCTGTCTTTAAGGGAAAGCCCAGACACCCTGCGGAGGAAACTCATTTCAGCCTCTTGTATTCACGATCTCCTTCTTTCGGTCACTACCCATAGCTCATGACCATAGGTGAGGGTGGGAACATAGATCAACTGGTAAATTGAGAGCTTTGCCTTATGGCTCAGCTCCTTTTGCACCATGACAGACCGATGCAGAGCCCGCATCACTGCGGATGCCGTACTGATCCACCTGTTGATCTCACGCTCCATTTTTCCCTCACTCCTGAAAAAGACCCCGAGATTCTTGAACTCCTCCACTTGGGGCAGGATCTCCCCCCCAACACTGAGAGTGCACTCCACCCTTTTCCGGCTGAGGACCATGGTCTCGGATTTGGAGGTGCTGATTCTCATCCCAGCCACTTCACACTCAGCTGTGAACCAATTCAGAGAGAGCTGGAGACCATGGCCTGATGAAGCAAACAGGACAACATCATCTGCAAAAAGCAGTGACAAAATCCTGAGTCCACCAAACTGGACCCCCTTAACACCATGGCTGCGCCTAGAAATTCTGTCCATAAAAGTTACGAACAGAATCGGTGACAAAGGGCAGCCCAGGCCGGGTCCAACTCTCACTGGAAACGGGCTCGACTTACTGCTGGCAATGCGGACCAAGCTCTGACACTGGTTGTACAGGGACCGAACAGCTCTTATCAGGGGGTCTGGTACCCCATACTTTCGTAGCACCCCCCACAGGATTCCCCGAGGGACACGGTCGAACGCATTTTTCAAGTCAACAAAACACATGTAGTCTGGTTGGGCAAACTCCCATGCACCCTCCAGGACTCTGCTAAGGGTGTAGAGCTGGTCCACTGTGACCAAAACGAAAAACACACTGTTCCTCCTGAATCCGAGGTTCGACTATCCGACGGACCCTCCTCTCCAGAACCCCTGAATAGACTTTTCCAGGGAGGCTGTGGAGTGTGAACTCTTTGTAGTTGGAACACACCCTCCGGTTCCCCTTTTTAAAGAGGGGGACCACCACCTCGGTCTGCCAATCCAGAGGCACTGTCACTGATGTCCATGCGATGTTGCAGAGACGTGTCAACCAAGACAGTCCTACAACATCCAGAGCCTTAAGGAACTCCGCGATCTCATTCACCCCGGGGCCCTGCCACCAAGGAGTTTTTTGACCACATCGGTGACCTCAGTCCCAGAGATGGGAGAGCCCACCTCAGAGTCCCAAGGCTCTGCTTCCTCATTGGAAGGCATGTTAGTGGGATTGAGGAGGTCTTCGAAGTACCCCCACCGACCCACAACGTCTTGAGTCAAGGTTAGCAGAGCACCATCCCCACCATATACACTGTTGACAGTGCACTGCTTCCCCCTCCTGAGATGCCGGACGGTGGACCAGAATCTCCTCGAAGCCGTCCGAAAGTTGTTCCCCATGGCCTCCCCAAACTCCTCCCATGCCCGAGTTTTTCCCTCAGCAACCACCAAAGCCGCATTCCGCTTGGCCTGTCGGTACCTATCAGCTGCCTTCAGAGACCCACAGGACAAAAAGGGTCCCATAGGACTCCTTCTTCAGCTTGACGGCATCCCTCACCCCGGTGTCCACCAACGGTTTGGGGATTGCCGCCACGACAGGCACCGACTACCTTACGGCCACAGCTCCAGTCAGCCTCAACAATAGAGGCACGGAACATGGCCCATTCGGATTCAATGTCTCCCACCTCCCCTCGGGACGTGGTTGAAGATCTGCTGGAGGTGGGAGTTGAAGCTACTTCTGACAGGGTACTCTGCCAGCCGTTCCCAGCAGACCCTCACAACACGTTTGGGCCTACCAGGCCTAACCGGCATCCTCCCCCACCATCGAAGCCAACTCACCACCAGGTGGTGATCAGTTGACAGCTCCGCCCCTCTCTTCACCCGAGTGTCCAAGACATATGGCAGCAAGTCCGACGACACGACCACAAAGTCGATCATCGAACTGAGGCCTAGGGTGTCCTGGTGCCAAGTGCACATATGAACACCCTTATGCTTGAACATGGTGTTCGTTATGGACAATCCATGATAAGCACAGAAGTCCAATAACAAAACACCACTAGGGTTCAGATCGGGGGGCCATTCCTCCCAATCACGCCCTTCCAGGTCTCACTGTCATTGTCCATGTGAGCATTGAAGTCTCCCAGCAGTACGAGGGAGTCCCCAGAAGGTATGCCCTCTAGCACCCCCTCCAGGGACTCCAAAAAGGGTGGGTACTCCAAACTGCTGTTTGGCATATGCACAAACAACAGTCAGGACCCCCCCCACCGAAGGCAGAGGGAGGCAACATTCTCGCCCACCGGGGTAAAACCCCAATGCACAGGCTCCAAGTTGGGGGGCAATAAGTATGCCCACACCCGCTCGGTGCCTCTCACCGGGACAACTCCAGAGTGGTAGAGAGTCCAGCCCTCTCAAGGAGATTGGTTTCAGAGTCCAAGCTGTGCTTTGAGGTGAGCGCAACGATATCTAGCCGGAACCTCTTGACCTCACGCACTAGCTCAGGCTCCTTCCCCTTCAGAGAGGTGACATTCCACGTCCCAAGAGCCAGCTTCTGTAGCCGAGGATCAGACCGCCAAGGTCCCCGCCTTCAGCCACCACCCAACTCACACTGCACCTGACCTCCTTGGCCCCTCCCATAGGTGGTGAGCCCATGGGAAGGAAGACCCACGTTACCTCTTCGGGCTTTGCCCGGCCGAGCCCCATTGGTGCAGGCCCGGCCACCAGGCACTCGCCATCGAGCCCCACCTCAGGCCTGGCTCCAGAGGGGGCCCCGTGACCCACGTCCGGGCAAGGGAAAACACCGCTCAAATTTTTATTCGTCATAGAAGGTCTATTTAACTGCTCTTGTCTCATCCCTCACCTTGGACCAGTTTGCCTTGGTGGCCCTACCAGGCATAAAGCCCAGACAACAGAGCTCCTAGGATCATTGGGACACGCAAACCCTCCACCATGATAAGGTGGCTGATTCGAGGAGGGGGTACTCAGGGTGATTAGTATAATACAAAGTTTTTGAAATTCTGTTAATGCTTGGTAATAGCCTTCCATTTTACATCAGTTATGAACCCCTGAAAATAAGAACGGTTATAGTATGTTATAGGAGTCTATACACTACAGGGCTGATGATGATTAGGATTATTTTGGACATGATAGGCAAAGCAGGATGGAAAATGTTTTAGTGAATAGTTACATCATATCTATTATATGCGAGCAGTTACAAGGATTACAATTTTACTAAAACTGTGAGGGTTATTCTTATGCTAGGTAGTCCAGGTGACATAGGACAGCTGTCATTGAAAACTGCTTTTCACCTCTGTTTGTTGAAAAGCACCCTTGGTTTTAGTAGCATTCAGGGTGAAGGGGATGTAAGTTTGAACTGTGATTCCAAGAGTCAACAAGTGTCTGCAATCTTCTTGAATACGAGTCAAAGGACCAGGGTTTGTGCAGGGATCACGGTCAAGGGTAGAGTTAAGCTAGACATTATTATTCCAAAATGAAACATTGACTTCGCCCATATCACAAATAAGAAATAACAAAAACTAAAATTTACAAACACTAAGTACAGAGGAGATTAAAAAACATATTAAGACCTGATCAACAAGGGACTCAAGCTCAGCTCACGACACTACAACAGAACCTACGTGTTCTGCGTGTATATTATCAGCTAAACTGTCATCTATGTAGGCAGTTCCACGGGACTGCAAAGAGTTAGTGAAAACATTATTTAACATCTGCTAGTATGAGGCTAATTAACATTAGCCGGTTATTGTTAGAATCTTATCTGGCACTAAAAGTGAGGCTTGTGTTCCTCCTGATTCAGGAAGAACATTAAATATTAGAGTTTAGAATATGAACTGGACTGGTAGTCTTGATGGTAAGGACATTTATGCCAAAATAATTAAATAAATAAAGTTATGGTAGTATGTCACTGTATGGTATGTACAGTATGTATCTATGTAGTATGGTCACTGTGAATAGTTAATATAGAAAAGAGAATACAGAACACACGCCACACTTGTCCTATCTCTTCTGAAAAACCCGAGGTGAATTTTGAACATCATGTCCTACGACTGGTTAACACCATGGCAGGTGCTAGACTCCCTATGGACCATTATGTAAACATTATAATCTTGCAGTCTCCGTCATGCATGGA
>NW_024379614.1:0-6364 GCF_016835505.1 Polypterus senegalus
AGCGTGTTCTATTGAGGGGCATCACTAAAGGATGTTTCCGTTTATTATTTTACTTCATCGTGTTTACTTGATGTGCACGAAGCATACATTGAATGGCATACATTGTGAGAGAGCAGACACACACAGGGAGACGTTAAGCTCTGCTCTGACACTAAAAGCAGCGCGGTGGGCTGCTTGTCGCCTGCTCAGATTAAAGCCCACCCCTCTGCTTATCGGACCTTTCTCTTCGTGAAAGAGGCGACCTCAGATATGTGCAGCTCCTTGCATTACCTCAGCATGTGAAACTCGTCGTGATCAGCAGAGCCCAACTGTGATAATACACTGTAAAAAATACGGCAACAAATTACAAGCAATATTTTTGAGTAGATTTAATATACTGCACTATTGAGTAAACTTAATTTATTAATTAACTCAAAATTTACCTAAAATAAATGAGTTTGATTAAATATAAGTAGTGGCAAAAATGGTTTAATTTTACTCCGATTTTCATTTGAATTAAAGTACTCAAAAAAAGTGAGTATGCAATGCTGGACAGTAATGACTTAACAAATACATGCTAAAAATCCATATATCTTTATTTATTTGAACATACAGAGATAGTCACAACAACGGAGTTATATTTTCAAAGGAAAATTAAATCAAATGTCTGAGGATAATTTTTACTGAATTACTGACGTTCAAATGTCAATGAAAAATGTCTTTTCTTTTTAAACTTTCTTCAAAAAGTATATCTCAATCAAATAATGTCCCAGGAATGAGTGGTAAACGGGAAGGAAACAGAGAGTGAAAGAGTGAAATCCTGCGGCAGTTGCCGCTCTTCAAACACTTCCTGCATTTACGCCAACATGTCCTCTTAAATGAATGGCCGCCTTTTCACTACTTTTCAGTATGCGATAGCGAAAATCCTGAAATAAAATAGAAATCAAACATCGCTAAATAAATCAAAATGTTAAAAATTAACCAGAAAATACATGACCTACGTAGAACACTAATTAAATAAGAGGTCAAATAATAACATGACGGTTAGGCAAACATGTTGTTTACAGGTCGTAGTTTAGGACAAACGCCATAGCGTTCTCAAACTTATCTCAAAGTGTCATTTTCTTTTTCTGTGTAAAATAAAAGTTTTAAACGATAACAAAAAACATATGAACATACGTAACTATCCGAGAAATTTGCTTGCTTTTTAAAGCAAACCAACGAGGTAAGTTGTTAGAAAGACGCTACCTTCCCCGCCATGTTTCCCACATGAAGGGAAAGTTTTCGTGAAAACAACAAATGCTTACATCTGTAACTATGAGATGAAATACTAGTTATTCATTACGGAATTAATATGCTTTATACTTACACATTCGTAGTAAAATAGCTCTTATTATGGATAAGCGTTACAGCTGAATGCGTTGTTGTAAAGACCAGGAAATCAATGTAATGACACGGCACTTCCTCTGACATTTCGATGTGAGAGGAAGCATGCCCTGTCATTAAATTTAACTTAACTTAAATGTGTTCAATTCACAGTATATTTTTTTCTACATAGAATAAGTTATAAAAAATGTTTACATTTCAAGAAAAATAATAAGTTAACATTATTCTTAATTTTTTTATTGAATTAGAATAAAAAATAATCAAGAAAAAGGGTAAAACCCATTTTTATTAATTAAGGTAATGATTATTTTGCGTATAGTTAGCTATTTTTTATTATTATTTTTCTCACATGCAAGATTTATTTTTTACAGTGTAAGCGGACTTTGTAATCTTCACAAGGTGAGAGCGCCGCGCTGTCGGAAGGTTTCACCAGAGGCGCGCATGTGAAGGAGGACAGCAGGGCGGCGGCGGCGTGGTGTGCGGGCGCTGTCCCCTACCGTTAGATTGCAGTGATATTTACTTCGTTTTTTCCGTGATTTCTAATTAGACATTCCTAAGGTTCTACTCACAGATTCGGCTTGCTTGGTCATAGCACTGAATGTACTTATTCAAAACCCATTTTAATTATTACTGACATATATAAAAGTTTGGAAACATTTTTGCACAATATTAAACAGTAACTCAGTATTACTCAGTATAAAAGTGAGCAGACTGCTTTAAGAGTTTTTAGAATGTAGGTCACTACGAGGAGAAGAACAGAAACAGTGAAAGGTACAGGGTAGGTGACAGAGGGACAGTCAGCTATTGCTGACTAAACAAATCATGTCATGTGTCATCTGCTGCCTGGGTTTGTTCAGTATCTGTGTAACAGCCGACCCCTTACCCAGCCAGCAGCCACACTACCAGGACCTGTACCCTGGATAAATTACTGAGAAAACCTATCAATACCAAGCCACACTTACCTTGGGGGAGGAGGTGTGTCATATCTCCGGAGGAGGTGTGGCTTCTCAGCCCTTCAGGTCTTGCATGTCCGTGGCACGCATGCCTGATTAGTCAAGAATTGTGGGAATTAGATGGCGTCTGATCAGGCGAGGCCTGCCTTGCACTTGCCGCTGACGGACAAGATAAATTATGGAATGCAAGTTGTGCATTGCCTTGTTAAAAGGAAGGCGATTGTTCAGGTTTAGCAAAGTCCTGGCCAAACATTTACAATGAAAGACAGTAGTACTTATGGCATGTGGGAGAGTGGAAGAGAGAGGCAGCTCCTTACTGAGCTCACGCCACCAGTTGTCACAGATAGATAGGACAGATCCTGATGGAGGCGTCAGCACAGTGTGGGGAGGGTCATTATGTGCTCCTTCACTGGGGAACAGAGGACGTCAGTTGGGAGTGGGTGCCACAACCCCCCCTTCGACCTATAAAACCAAGGAATGGACACAAGAGGTTGTTTTTTGACCGGATTGAGCGGCAGGCAAACCTTCAGACCAAATTACAGAGTGAAGGTAGAGTGGTGAGTGAGTTAAAGCCCATGCATACAGAAAGGGGGACAGGAACTTAATAGTGTTCATTTTTTTCTGTTCTTTAATGTATAGAGGTGAAGGAAAGACATTTGTTTTTATATATCATTTTTCTTTCTTCTTGATTATTGTATGTTGATAGGAGGAAGAAATTATTATATTTCATTGTACTTTTGAATAAGAGCTTAAACTGTTTTTCTATAACAACTGCAGAGACATCTATTTTGCTTTTTACTACTTGTGTTGGCAGTGGCTCTTGGGAACAAGTAATAGGTTAAATTTTAGAAATTAAAGTCATGACTTCCTGCTCTGTTACAAGATTAAAATTTCTAAAGTAGTGCAGCATTTCAGCTTTCTTAAAATGCCTCAAGGGTACCTTCAAGTGATTTTGAGATTTCTTAAGCGATTCCAATGTATTTCAGTTAAGTGACTGACAAAATCCAACTCAGAAAAGAAAGCAGGTGTTGTGAGCAGCAAGTCCTAAATATTACTTCATGGAGACGCCTGTGATGAAGAACCTTGCATGTCTGAGGCTGGACGAAGCCTTTGAAAATTGTATGTTTCTGAGCACATCCACAGGAGCTGCCAGCGGTCAATGGCTGCTCTCAGCTCACAGGGAGACGTACACAGAAATGGAGTTCAGGTTAAGAGAGCTGGCTAAGTGTTGGCCAAGAAACGCTGCCCCATGTTTGAGTTCGGCTGGGCACAGACTATAAAATGACTTCAGTTCACAGACAGGCAATGCACGCTTATCATCACACCTGCTGTGTCCTGTCTCTTTTATTAAACACAAACTGATGGCCACACAGAAGAAATGAGTAAAGATGAGGCAGCACACTGATTCTAACATGTACCAAATATACAATATAAAAATCACAGCACGCCTTCCACTGGGCATTACAGATCAGACAGTAAAAACTAACAGCAGTGCTGAAGATCACAAATAACAGCAGCTGTGCCTGTCAGTGGCAGAAAATTATCTGTTTAAAAACACACAATGAGGATTAAGGAGTCCCCTGGGGTTCATTAGGAATGAAAAACAATGTTTGACAATAATGAATTGGCAGAGAGGCGGCTGTAATCCCTTTAGAGATTGTATAAATATCACCTGCAGACGCCTGCGGTCAGGAACAGCAGTATTAGCGTGTTTGTGGGTAAACGTAAATGAATAAAAATAATAAATAAAATGGAGTTTAAGAACAGAAAGATTGGTTCCTGCTTTCCTAACAGTAATGCATCTTGCCACAAATTAATTTATGACACAGAAAACTATGTATTTTTTATATTTTCTGTGTTCTTTTGATTTAAGTCACTATCTTTGGAAACCTTCTTGTCATCATTTCTATTTCTCATTTCTTGCAGCTCCACACGCCGACTAATTTTCTGATCCTTTCACTTGCAGTGGCTGATTTCTTGGTGGGTTTGTTTGTGTTGCCCATTTCTTTGATTCTTCAGATTGAAACCTGCTGGTATTTTGGGGCAATTTACTATTACGTTATCAGATACTTGCTAATTTATTTGATGTGGCCATTGTTACTCATGTGATGTTAATATCATGTCGATCGTTACATTGCTGTTTGTAATCCATTCTTTTACAGCTCAAAAATAACTCTGAATGTCACAAAGGTCAGCATTGTAGTGATGTGGTTGTATTCATTTATATTTACATTCACTCTTGTATATTTTAGTGATATTGAAACAGAGGATGTGAACAAACATGTTTATTTTATGGATATGAGTATGATGTTTATCTTTTTTTAATATTTGTTTTTATTATCCCATATTTAGTAATGATATGTTCTTATACAAGAATATTTATAGTTGCCCGGCATTCTAAAACCATTAAATGTTTGATTGAAAAGTTGCAGTCGCTGGAGAGCAAGTTCAAACACACCTAAAGCGTCTGAAACAAAAGCAGCAAAGACCCTCGGACTGGTGGTGGGCATCTTTATGATCTCTGGTTACCTCTCACTTTGTTTGATTTTGTACTGATTTTACTTCTACCTTACTTCAAATAAGGAACCTCTGGATTCTGGTCAGTGAGGTGACCTTTGGAGTTAATCTAATTATTTATGGTTTTTTTGTTCCCTGACCGTGAAAAGCCCTTAAAATAATCTTGAGTTTTAAAATATTAAGCCCCAAGTGCTCCTCAGTCATTAATTTATTGTAAGTTTTAAACTTGATGACAGTGCACAGTAATATTCATGCTGACAATTTGTATTTATTTATGTTGTATATTATGCATTCTGTGTATTAATAATCAGCACTGAGCAGTTTCTTCAAATTCTAGAAGTGTCATCCATTTTCTTAATGACTCCTGTATGCCAAGTTTTACATTTGGTTGTTGTTGGTGTAAGTAAGGGCAGGAGCTCATCAAAGATGGGATGTCACCAGTCAGTCAGTCCAAGAGTCACTTTGTGTGCTCACCCGCTGTCACTGCTACTGTCCACTCAAAGTGACATTCATATAAGTGACATGGAAGACAAAACCCAAAGATGTCAGAACAGAGAAACCTCAAATCCCTCCTAGACATGACGATGACACCCTGAGGTGCAGGTCCTTAGAATGTGTGACGTTGTGACAGAAAAGCCATTCCAGCCAGGTATACACTACAGTATGTCAGAAAAAAGATCAGTTTACTAAAAATGCTTTAAAATGCAACTATTTTCATTATTTAAATTTGTTTGTCATTGATTTCCTTCTATTGTTAAGTCTCAGACAATGACTAGATGAATAAAAGAGTAAACTGTAGAGGCGTAAAGAGAAATAGCACAACAACAACAACAACATTTATTTTATATAGCAAAATGGCAGTGAGTGAGCGGTGAGCAGCCTGTGTGACAGCAGACAAGTGTACTCCCACGGCCAGCCAGGAGTGTGTTTTAAACGTGAATTCAGTTTGTTGTCACACTCTATGGATTTTCAGTTCCTTCATCTCCTTTATTGTGTTGGCCTGGTCTCATACACACCTTTTAAAAAATAAATGTAATATAGTAAATATTTATTGACCCACACTCTCTATAATACACTTATTCCAGAGGGGAGTATCTTTTATCTTTCTGTGTTTGATTGTTCAAATGATATTCTTGATGAATTATTTCCACACTGCAGGTCACTTCACAAATATATAAACTTGGTTTTCTGTGAAATGACAATTTATGTCACATTTATTTAAACCTGAAAATCAGCACAATTGGCTAACCCCTCGTGTACAGGAGGCAGGTGGCCTGTTAATGTCACTCTAAGCTGACTGACATTTCTTCTTATATAATATGCTACAGTGGCTGTTCGCTTTGTCTGTCCAGGATTTTAAATCACCTGCAGCTCGTAAACCGTTTCACCTATTGACTTGAAATTTGATACAATATATACTACGTGACGTCCTACTATTCACATTCGTGGTGATTATTGTACTACTCTTTTAATTTTATTTAATTTTTTTGTTGAATCAACAGCATGCATGCAATGGTTAACATCTTACT
>NW_024379615.1:0-33251 GCF_016835505.1 Polypterus senegalus
GACCTAGGTGCTGAATCGCTCAGCTGAGAGCAAAGTGGGAGCAATGTGCAAGCGAGTTGGGCCATGAGATCTCCAATTCAGAAGATTCTTTGAAACTGAAAACGCCTTCCATCCGTTGTCAACTACTCTCTGCAAGCGGTAACACCAACTCCAACTGGACCTACCACTTCACCCACGGAGCATGGAGAGACCAAAACGATCTGTCTGAACTGAAGGTAATGATTGCGCAATAGCCACTGATCAAGACATAATGGAGCTCAAGAATGATATAAAAAAAGAAATAAATGACATAAGGAAAGAAATAAAGGACATACACAAGACAAATGAGAAGCTGCTTTAGAATATTAAACACCAAGAAAAATGTTTAAGTAATCGCTTTGAAGCAACCTTTAGAGGTATGCAAGAAAAAATTTAAGAAAAAATACAGGAATTTGCATCTAAGTTTGAGAATAAACTTAGAGCACTTGGAAGACGTTAGACAAATGTTCAAGACTTATATTGAAATAGCTGAACAAGTGGCATCTACCAGTGGCAGAAAAGCAACGGCAGCAAATTCAGAATGCAAAGTACTAGGAGACAGACTAGCAGCACTGGAAGATGGATGCAGAAGGAATAATATTAGAATCAAAGGTCTCCATGAGAATCGTGTAAGTCCAAACCCATTCGTAGCTGAACTATTCTCTAAAATAATCCGAGAGGACTTCAAATCAGACACAGTTTACCACATACATGGATCAAATACCTCAAAACCTAGGAATTTCATTGTTGAAAAATTACAGTTTAAATAGAATATATATTTGAAAATAACTACATTCTTATTTTCCCTGATTTCTCACCCTCAACAGCTGCTAAACATGCTGTATTTTACAACATTAAACAGCACTTATGGAAAGCCGAAATCAGATACAGCCTCTTGTATCCTGCCAAACTGAAAGTGGACATTTAAGGCAGGCTCTACATTTTTACTTCTACAGAGGAAGCAGAAAAAGAGCTAAGAAAACTGATCCTGACACTTTTATGAAATACAATTGTGAGTGGCATCCGGTTCTGGCATGGCAAAGAAGATCTTACGTGCTGTTTGATCGGCTTACAATGATACTGGTACTGTAATTATGCATCCTGTTTCCTTCTCGACCACTTCTTATTTATGTTTTTTTTATTTTTATTTTTTTATTAATTTTATTACAATCCATACAAAACAATCAAGTTTTTACAAAAAGAAGAATTTAGTTAAGAACAGATCAATCCCCGCTTAAGGCAGTTTTGTGGAAGAAATTGGTTGTCTCTGGCTTCTGTAAATGTTGCTAATAGGAGGGAGCTAGCTGAGCGAGAATTTCTTGTAAAACTCTGCAGGGTAGCCGTCAGGGCCTGCTGCTTTTCCACCTTGGAGTGATTTTCTAGCATCTAGTAATTCTGATAATGCCAGAGGTTTATCAAGTTCCTCCACACTAAAAGCGTCTATTTGTGGTATCTGTAATGTATCCAGAAATGCATTAGATTGTATATTGTCTTCTTTAAACTCAGTAGTATATAGGGATTTATAGTCTCTGAAAGTGTGCATTATATTTTGTGTTCGATGATTTTATCTCGCTCGTGTTAGTGATTACGAGATTGTGTATGCGTACTTCTTGCTTGTGAATTTGTTGAGCTAAAAGTTTATTAGCTTCTCTCCATGTTCATAGTAATGATGTGTCTGATTTGTAAATTAGTTGTTCAGTTTCTTTAGTTGTCAAGAGGTTTAATTCTGAATGTAGAGCCTGCCTCCTCCTATGTAGAGTCTCGCTTGGTAGTCTGGCGTGTTCTTCATCTATTTTAGTAATTTAAGCTTTTATATCTGCTATTTATGTTTTAACCACTAGAAGGCTAAACAGGCCATGTATATGTATGTATGTGTACATTTTTTAGGGGTACTGTTTAACATCATAGTTTATTGTTTTGGGGTTTACTTTACTATTATCCAGGGCTACTGTTTAACATCATTTCCTGGGTTTACTTCTCTCGACTGTTTAAGATTATATTTTATGCTTGCAGCATTTGGACTGTACTGTTAATTAGATATCTCTATTTTAATCCTTATATGCCACTGCTGGGGCTTGTTTTGTTTTGGACATGCTCTGTCTCTCTGACTGGGACTTTGTGAAGTGCGGTCTAGCCTCACGTGGGGAGTCCAAAATGGGGGGCAGGGGAACTGGGGAGAGAGAGAGCAAGCTATTTAGAATCTGTCCCTTTAATCCTTATGTGCCAACACAACAATATGCTTCATGGCAATAACTACTGGGAATATTGGAATTTAAGGTCAAAGTTGTCTTATTTTAAATTAAGAATACAAATGACAACAGAAGCTCAGAAATAATGACTCCATGGCCAAACAGTTAACTATATGAGCTGGAATGTTCTCAATCATGAATTAAAGAGAAAGAAAATATTCTCTCACCTAACAGGTCTTAGCGTAGGTAGTATTTTTACAGGAGACCCACTTAAGCAAGGATCAGTTTTGGCTGTACAGTGACTTGACTGGCCAAATATTCCATTCCAGCTTTACAAAGAAAACTAAAGGTGGGAATCCTTATACATAAAACAATTTAAATTGTGTAGAATCAGATGTAGTATCTGATCCTGAAGGGAGATATGTGATCGTCATGGCCAATTTATTTTAACCGTAAAGTGATTTTGATAAATATCACGCATCCAATGTGGATAATAGGGACTTCATCCAAAACATATTTACATTTATTCCCAATGTGAATACTCATAAAATTATTATGACTGGGGACTTTTAATTGTGTTTTAAATCTAGGACTTAGGTAGATTTCCTGTCACTGGGGTGATGCAATCTAACATTGCAAAAACAATTACACAGTTCGTAACTAATCACAACTTATCAGACCTGGAGATTTCTAAACCCAAACTCAAGAGCATATTCCTTCTGCTCACTAGGTGCATCACTGCTACTCAAGAACTGATTATTATCTTTGTAGACACATAACTTGCCTATGACTAAATCTTGTGTAGCAAATGACGCTATTGTTATCTCTGACCACACCCCTTTGATCATGGAGCTGAAATCGTTATGCTCCACATAATTATCTCGCCAGCTGGCATCTTAACCCATTTTTATTAGCAGACTAGAACTGTGCAGAATTTGTATCCAAACAAACTGATTTTTTGAGAGACAAATACAGCCTCAGAGATCCTCTGCAGGAATACTGCTGGAAATTCTGAAGGCTTTTGTAAAAGGACAGATTATTTCATATCTTTCCCACAAAAATAAATTGGAAACCAAGAAGGTATCAGAGCTAATCAGTGAAAATGAATAGATCAAGATCATGCCAGATGTCTAAATGAGACACTTTATAGGAATAGACAGGCTCTGCATTCAGAACTCAACCTCTCGACAACTAAAGAAACAGAACAATCAAAACATCATTACTATGAACGCAGAGAGAAAGCTAATAAGAGCCTAGCTCAACAAATCTACAAGCAGGAATTGCTAACACAGATGGAGAAAAAACATTATCCATAAAAATATAATGCACACATTTAGAGACCTACTATAAATCCTTATATTCTACTCCAGATTAAAGAAGACAAGACACAATCTAATGCTTTTGGATGCATTACAGATACCACAACTAGATACTCTCAGAGCAGAGGAATTGGATAAACCTCTGGCACTACTTGAATTATTAGATGCTATAAACTCACTTCCAGAGTGGGAAAAGCAGTAGGTCCTGATGGCTACCCTGCTGAATTTTATGCACAACTAGCAAAATACCAGCAGCCGCATGAGAAGTAGTGTGTTAAAGAAGCAATGAAAGAAAGGAAACATTTTGAAAATACGGTAACCTGATTTGTCAATGTAATTGTTTTGTCACTGTGTGTATGAGGGGCCATTCAGGAAAAAAAGATTGGTTTGTAAATATATACATTGGTTCAGATATTTATATCGGTTCAGATATTATTGGTTTGAATATATACATTGGTTGAATACATCCATTCAGATATATATATCGGTCCAAATATATACATTGGTTGGGATGTATTGGTTGAGATACATATATCGTGGTAGGAATAACATCCGTTCAGATATATACATTGGTTTAGATACATTGGTTGAAAAATATGTAAATTGGTTTGCATAGATCCGTTCTGATATATATACATTGGTGAGATACATCCGTTCTGATATATATATTGGTTCAGATAGATCACGGTTCAGATATATACATTGGTTGGGATTTATGGGCAGGCACAAGCGGTCACCCATGTTTAGCATCTCCTTTTGCTTCATCATTGCTTCAACACTGTTGTACTATTGTGAACATTTTATACAAGCAGCATCGCTTGTCTGTCGCTTTGTTTCGTAAGCCCTATTTGTTGGGGTCCTCGATTTCAAAGCACTTTTTTCCGTTTATTATTTAAACACTTTCAGAGATAACGCCTCTTACCTCCGCTTCCCGCCCCTCATTGTACCGCTCCTTTCGCCCTCTTCTTGTCCCTCCCATGACAGATTCTTCTCAAAGCAGAGTTACTAGAAAGCATTAATCGCAACCGCAGTACTCCTATATTTCACCTCATGAGACGCTGGTTTACATTTGGGGGAAAGCCGCCCGTGATATCTGTTATTCCGTATAGGGCATTTCATTAAAGACGATCTGCTTCAGCAAGGAACTTAGTCCTGTTTGCTGAAAGAATGTTATGGAGGAAAACACGGGAGTTGCTCTCTTTCTTTAAATGTTGATCAGGGATCAAACTGACGAATATTCCCGCATCACAAAAAAACTGATGTTTAACTGATTTTTTTATAGTAAAACGAACAAAACCACACACACTCACAAACTCACAAATCATGGGTCGCACGTACTACTAATTAGCGTATCTGTCAAGGCATTTTTTTTTCACCCATAAAACAGATTCTTCTCAAAAGCTGAATTACCAGGAAGTATTGATCGAACCGCAGTATCTCCCATTTTTCACCTCAACAGACGCTGGTTTATCATTGACCAAAGCACCGGTGATTTCTGTTTTTCCCGCATTAGCATTTCATTAAAGGCATCTGTTCAGCAAGGAACTTAGTCCTGTTTGCTGAAAGGATTTTATGAAGGAAAACACTGGAGTTGCTCTGTTTCTTTAAATGTTCATCAGGGATCAAAATGACCAGAATATTCCCGCATCACAAATAACTGATGTTTAACTATTTTTATAGAAAAACTAAAAAAACCACACACAAGCACATACCCACACACACACTCACACTCACAAATCGGGGTCGACGTATACTGATTAAGCGTATCTGTCAAGGACATTATTTTTTCACCCATAAAAGACTTCCTAAAAGCTGAGTTCAGGAAGCATTGAGTGCAACCGCAGTACCTCCCATGTTTTCACCTCAACAGACGTTTGGTTTTCATTGACCAAAGCCCCGGGTGATTTCTGTTATTCCGTTTGGCAGCATTTCAAAAGCGATCGGGTTCAGCAAGAACTTAGTCCTGTTTGCTAAAAAGGATGTTATGGAGGAAAACACTGGAATACCGCTGTTTCTTCTGAATGTTTATCAGTGATCAGGGACCAGAATGATCAGAATATTCCTGCTTCACAAATAACTGAGGTCTTTTTTTATTGTAAACTGAGAAAACTAAACACACGCTGCTACAACAAACAAATACTCAAACTCACACATCGTGTGCAATACTGTTGATGAAGTGTATCTGTCACGGACGATCATTTTTTTCACCCAATAAAACTTTAGTTCGCCAATGTTAGAAAGCAGCGCGGATTTCATTATTCCTTATTGGAAATTTAATTTAAAGATGATTCACTTCAACAAGGTGAAAGATTTCTTTATTTTGATAGGCGATCTTTTTAGGCTTAAGCATTTTGATTGACTTACAAAAGAAAATAGCTTACACCGTAGTGCTAAAAATTATATGGCGTTCTATAAGAAGGTGGTGGTAAGATTGCTGACTCGCAGGTTAAATGATCACTGGTTTGTGTCCGGGGCTTCTTCTGTTATTTTATTTATTTACTTATTTATTTTACAAATTGCTTTGAGTAGTAAGAAATGTAGGAATTAATAACAATAATAATAGTATTATTATTATTATTATTATTATTATTATTATTATTATTTTTACGTGAATGCATGATAAAACCCAGCCATGTAGTGGGGTATGAATAAGGACAATCCCACAAAGTTCATTGAAATAATTACACAGCAAGTGCACACGAATGCAAACATAATGTGTATATTATTGAAGAAAAGGGTTCATATAAATTAATTATATTCAATTTTTTAACAAGTTGAGAGATGTCAACGGGTTTAAAAATGCAAAATTATACATATTGCTTTATAGTCCACACATAGTGTATGTATATTATTAAAATAATGATGTAAAATTCTAAAAAATGGTATAGAATCTGCCGAGACTTATTTTGTGTCAAATTTCTTCAAAGAATTTTTTAATTAGTTTGTTTAAAAAATCTTACGGCAAACATGTGAACCGTAGAAACCTGATCTTAATCAATTTGTTTTAGCAGTCTCCGGAAAATGCTGCCATACTGTTAATAAACATGCACGGTTATGTCCTGATGTTCTGCGCTTCTAAGGCTGCAGGTAAATTAAACGCATTGACGTTTTACTGGGGTGCTTTTGTGATTGAGGGGGGACAGTAAACTTGGAAAAATGATGAGTCGTTAAAATAAATGTAGCAATCCATTGTCATGCTTAAGTGACAGCTTGTTCTTAAACATTTACAAGGTGGTTTTTCCTGGGAATATAAAAGGGGGAAAAATCCACGGAAAGGTTTTGTTGTTGAACCAAATTTCACCTCCGCCATGTGAGCCAATCAAAACTATTGGAATGAAATATACAGTAGTTCTATATAAATAAATAAATAAATTTCCTATCACACCCACCCTTTCACCTCCTGTACTTTGGGAGAGGATTCTTTTTTCCCACAGTAGGTGCAATTATCCTATAAAACAATGGGGAGTTCTCTGCACCGTTTTTCATGGGAGATTAAAACTCATCAAATGTATTTAAAAAACTTTTAGCAGCCTGTGGCATCCCTCATCTGTAGTGGTCCAATTACAAAATGAACACCAGGCAGTTACAATTGTGCACAGTTTCTTTAATAAGTCTATTAGACAGTCTTTTATAACGTTTCATCGGGCTTTTTAATCCCTTCTTAGCAGAGTAGAATATTTCCACAGCTTGGTCTATGCTGTAGAAACGCTGCCCCTCGCCTCTGCTTGTAAATTAACACGGGAATTACAAAACTGTCCATAGTTTATTTAAAGAGATTGAAGGAAGTCTTCTATATCACTTTTTGTTTACTATGTCCTTACTCATCCACTAATTTAAAAAAAAAAATCGCGCTTACACTCTTCTTTTTAAGTATGTCTATGAAAATCGCTGTGAGTAGCCAGAAAATGCTATATAAATGTAATATATTATTATTATTATTATTATTTTGGTTTTTAAATCCAAATAAACCTGATAGGACTTCTTCCAGGATATGTGCCACTCTAGGGTACCAAAAAGTCAAACTGATTAGGACATTTTGTGATCAGTTTGTTTAAAAGTATATTAAACAAAATATAACTTTTCATCATCTTCTCATTTCTAATTTGGCATTTCAGGATACAGTACAGTATATACTGCAAATATACATTTAAATTGTAAATCGCTGATAATTATTTATTTCGGTTTTGCTTTCCAAAAAAACAGCATCAATATGTGCACAAAGTATAAGGAAAAAACACACAAATTTGACATTAGCATGACTGTTGAAGGAAAACATGTATTAGAAAGTATTCTATGGAGTTTTCTATAAATTAATCAAACCCTTTTTGAGTTTTCTTAATATTTTTTGTAATCGGGTTTTTTAAAATTTTTTTTTTTATTTTTACTGCCACTTCACAGTTTAACAATCCCCAACATGGTCACTGTCAGAATAAGTCTTTAACTTTTTCCTGTGTCCATTAATACATTTTCTTGGTTTCACTACCCATCTGAAAGGGGTTGGCATCAGGTTGGGTGGCACTTTTAAACTGTAGTAGTATGGAGGTTTTCCAGTGTGGTAAGCCCCAGTTTGGCATTTCTTTCCGTCCTCATTTTTGGTCCTGTGGCCCAAGCCTGTAAACCCTCTTTTGTAAATGGGTGGTTTGATAGAGGACAGATACTGACAATTTTCAAGGCTATATTAAAACAATACTAAAAGATATTTGTGTATGTGTGTTATAGTGCCCCATGTTGTAAGTGTTAGATCCATTGAAGAGTCAACTTAAAACAAAGAAAATGTACATTTTACAGGCTTGTTTGAAGTGTTTTACATTAAAAACCATATTTTTAATTGCTGGAATATAATTTTTTAAAGAGGACGACTTTACTATTGTCAAAAAAAAACAAGCAGAGCAACAGGAGGAATAAAAAAAGTTATTTGTTGAGTTTAGGAGACAAAGGATACTTGTAAGGAAGTTCATGCCAGTGCTATTGGTGTACATTCTGGAATTTATAAAACTGCTGAAATTATTTCAAAAAATGTTACTGGCCTGGTTTTATGCTGACATTAAATATACGTTTTCTGATAATTATAATCATTTTTTTAAATTTAAAAAAGACTATAATTGTCAGAACAGATTCAATAAAATGTTTTAATATCTCAGTTGCTGTTTGTCGGACTCTTTAATTGACTTGTCCTACAAATGTGGATATTTGTACTTCATTTGACAAATAATATGAATTTTTTCCAAGTCTCATGTATTTCATATAGATAGATAATTAGATAGAACTTGTACCTAAGGGAAAATGTGCTTTTTTAACAGAGGCTGAATGAATAAATAAATTAATATTAATATAATGAAAAACAGCCAATCCAATAAAAATTGTCTATGTTCATTCTGCAAGCAACAGTTGAAGCTCACAACTCTGGGCGCAAAAGCTCAGTTGTAGAAGTGAGTGTCCCTTTGAGTGGAGAGGATAATGGGAACAGTAGACTTGAAAGTGATATAGATGACTTTCAAAACCTTTACCATGGACTTCAGACAATATTAATTATCCAGGGTTCATTTTGAAAGAGGCAGACAGGTGACACAAGCCCATGGATCTGCTCTAGCCATGGAAATGAGTGTTGCCTGTAGGAATAGGATGCAAACACATAGTGGAGAAGATTATATAGAAAACTATATCTACAACCTTTAAAATCAATTTTACATATTTTTTAAATATCCGGTGTTATTTTGTATAATCAGCAGTCAGAGGGCACACATTTTACAGCTCTACAGCAGCCATGGAAAATGAGCGCATTACTCAGTGGATGAGACATGCCATTCCAATAGTTTTAATGACCTCATGGCTTGAGGTGAAATTTGAGTTCAAAACAAACATTTCCGTGGGTTTTTTTTTCCCTTTTTTTTCCCAGGAAAAACACCCGTGTAAATGTTTAAACAAGCTGTCACTTATAGCGTGACAAAAGGACTGCTACATTTATTTTAACTTAACTGTCTTTTAAATGTCTTTGTAAAGTGTTACTAGGCGCGAGAATGTATTATTATTACTGATATTTTACTAAATCTTTCTATCCACGTTCTTTGTTGATGATCCCGTTGAAGAATTTTGTAACAGAACAGTAAACACACCAAAACGACTAAAAACACAACTGACGACTGGTATTTTTCGATACATTTAACAAGTTTACTGTCCGCCTCAATCACAAAGCACCCGGGAAAACGCAATAGCGAATTTACCTGCACCTTAGAACCGACATCAGGACATCGCTGTGCGATGTTTACTAACAGATATGACAGCATTTTGCACGAGCATGCATTAAAACAAATTGATAAAGATCAGCCATTTTCAACGGTTCACATGTTTGCCGTAAGATTTTTTTAAAACAAACTAATTAAAAACTTCTTTGAAGAAATTTGACACAAAATAAGTCTACAACCAGATTCTATACCATTTTATAGATTTTTATATCATTATTTTAACAATATACATACACTATTTTGTGAACTGTAAAGCAATCATGTATAATTTCGTGCATTTTAACCAGTTGGACATCTCCAACTTGTTAAAAAGTTGTATATAATTAATTTATATGAACCTTTACTTCAATAATATACACATTATGTTTGATTGCGGTGCACCTTGCTGTGTAATTATTTCAATGAACTCGGTATTGTCCCATTCTTACCCCACTACGCAGCTGCTGAATTTGATCATGCATTCACACGTATAATAATAACAAAATAATAATAATAATAATTAATACAATTGTTATTAATTCCCTTACGCTTTATAGCCTTTCTTACTACTCAAAAACAATTTGTAAAAATAAATAGGTAAATAAATAAAATAACAGAAAGAAGCCCCTGACACAAAACCAGTGATCATTTAACTGCGAGTCAGAATCTTACCACCACCTCTTCCCTGTTAGATACGCCGATTATAATTTTGAGCAATTTAATTTTATTTTTTACTGTCATAAACAAATTACATCAAAAAGTTTTTTTTAAAAAAGGGAATTTGAAGCAAAGAGGGTAAGTAATAGCTATTTTTTTGTAAGTCAATCAAAAATGCTTAAGCCTTATAAACGACGCCTTGTCAAAATAAGAGACTCTTTCACCTCGTGAGCGGAATCATCTTTTAAATTAAATGGGCCCAAAAAGGAATAATAGAAATCACCTCGCTTTTAAATTTGACGAAAATAAAGTTTTATTAGGTAAAAAAAAGATGTCCTATGGATACATAATCAGAGTATGTGCACCCACGATGTGAGTTTGGGGTATTTTTGTTGTGGCCCTGGTTTGGTTTTCTAGTTTTACAATAAAATAGACATCAGTTATTTGTGAAGCAGGAATATTCTGATCAATCGTCCCCGATCACTGATAAACATTCAGAAGAAACAGTGCTATTCCAGTGTTTACATCCATAACATCCTTTCAGCTAACAGGACTAAGTTCCTTGCTGAACCAGATCGGCCTTTAATAAAATGCTGCCAATAAGAATAACAGAAATCACCGGCGCTTTGGGCAATGATAAACCAGGGCCCGTTGAGGTGAAAAAAAGGAGGTACTGCGGTTCATCCCAAAGCTTCCTGGTAATTCAGCTTTGAGAAGAATCTGTTTTATGGGTGAAAAATAATCGCCTTGACAGATACGCTTAATTAGTAGACAGTACCATGTTTTAGTTGTGAGTGTGTGTGGTTTTGTTCGTTTTTCATAAAACATCAGTTAAACATCAGTTATTTGTGATGCGGAATATTCTGGTCAGTTTGATCCTGATCAACATTTAAAGAAAGAGACAACCCAGTGTTTTCCTCCATAAATTCTTTCAGCAAACAGGACTAATTCCTTGCTGAAGCGACGCTCTTTAAATGAAATGCTGCCTACGAATAACAGATATCAACGGGCGCTTCCACCAATGATAAACCAGGCCCATGAGGTGAAATATGGGAGTACCTTCGCGATTAATGCTTTTTAGTAATCTGCTTTTGAGAAGAATCTGCGGGAGGGGCAAGAGGGAGCGAGGAGGCGGGTACAATGAGCGGGCGGGACGGATGGAAAAAGGCGTATCGCGCCGAGTGTTTTAAATAATGAACGGAAAAAGTGCTTTGAAATCGAGGACCCCAACAAAGGGCTTTATAAACAAAGCACAGACAAGCGTATGCTGCTTTTATAAATGTTCATAATTTCAACAGTGTTAAACAATGATGAAGCAAAGGGATGCTAAACATTTACGGCCCGCCGGCCTGCCATAAATCCTAAACCCAAAGTATATATCTGAACCGATCTATCGAACAATATATATTAGAACGTAACCATCTATCTGAACCAATATATATTCAGAACGGATGTATCTGAACCGATGTATATATCTAAACCAATCTATTTTAACCAATCATATTTAAACCAATGTTTTCAACCAATATATATATATCTCAAACCAATGTATATATTTTAACGGGTGTATTCAAAAACCAATGTATAAATCTGAACGGGTGTATCTCAACCAATGTATATATAAACGAACGGATCTATGCAAAAACCCAATTTATATATTTTTCAACCAATGTATCTAAACAATATATATCTGAACGGATGTATTCAAACCATGTATATATCTTTAACCAATACATCCCAACCAATGTATATATTTGAACCAAATATATATCTGAAAAGGATATTAAAACCAATGTATATATTCAAACCAATGTAATCTGAACCATATAAATATCGAACCAAATATTTACAAACCAAACTTTTTTCCGAACGGCCCTCATAGTTGGGATGATGAGTGTTGTTGTCAAATATATATATATATATATATATATATATATATATATATATTTTCAGGATGCAGGGCGCGGCCGGGACGCAGGAGGGGGCCCAAGAGGGCCGAGCCCGCCTGGATCACGGGTGCGCCCCGGTTGTTTTGGGAGCCACGGGTCAAGGGCTTGGAAGCTCTTCCCGTAGGGCCGTGGCCACCGCCAGGAGGCCCCAATGCCTTGGGATGTTCCCCAGCACTCCTGCCACACCAGGAAGTGCTGGGGGGAAGACTTGAGACGGTGCCCAGGGAGCAGCCGGGAGGACAGCCGACACTTCCGCCACGCTGGGGCGGGCCAGAGGATTGCCGGGAACACCTGGGGCTCATCCGGTCCTTCATAGGGGCTCCCGCCCTTGAGGGCTGGAGTCGGGTGGAGGTAGGACGGCTGTGAAGAGTGGAGGCGGGCCCAGAAAGGCAGTGGCCAGGGCATTGATTTGGGGGTTTGTGCACGGACTAGGTCTTTATGACCAATGGACTGGGTCTTGGTGACCAAATAGTTTGTAAATAATTGTAAAAACGGTGGGGGTGTCATACAACATGTCTCGGCCTGTCTGTGCCCGGTACCCTTCACATCTGGCGAAGTCGGCAGGATACCCGCCTGTTACAAGGCGGAGACCTGTACAAAGAACATTGTGTGGACGCCGGCAGCAGGGGACCTACTCCACGACGCGTGCGCGGCCACGCCCCCTAAAGGAACCCACGGACCGCCAGGGTCCGGGGAGGGGGCTATTCTCGGGGGGCGGGCGGGGGGCATTGGAAGAGTGCAGCGTTCAACGAAGGCCGCTGCTGGAGGCGCTCGGGACGGCATGGCGCCCAGAGAGGCCACGCCGAGGACGCTTCCCCGGTTTGGGCGGGACCTGGAGGTGAGTTCCTGCTCTAGCCGGGGCGGGCCCGGGCCGGGCGCAGTGTTTTGTTTTCCAGGCAGGGGCCTCCAGGATCCGCTGCCAGTGGCGGGCGCATGCTGGTTTGGGGGGCTCCGGGGAGACAGCGGCAGCCCCAGGGCTGCGGGAGGAGACGCCGCAGCTCGAGGCGCTGGCAACAGCAAGGCTGCCGGCAAGCACCCCCGCCAGAAAGGAGCCAAGGGTGGCCCCGACGAAGTCCTCCCCCGACAGGCACGCCATTGGGCGGTGTGTCTTCGTGCCCGCCGAGACTTAGAGAGGCGGGGCCAGGGAATGTCCATCACGGCAGGGGAGACCCATTGGGGGGAGGAGAAGGCCCACAGGAAGTGGCGCGCGGAGGCCGAAGTCAGGTAGGCTCCAGGCCGTTAACTTCCTGTCTTTGCCGGGGTGCTTTGGCGAGCTGGGGGCGCCTCCTTGCCGGGCAGCGGTAGCTGTGAAGGCTAGTGCCCTCCGCTGAGGTGCTGGTACTGGAGGAGGCGCCCGGGCGCTGGGGAACGCTTTTCGACAACGGGGGCGGCGTGACGCTGGAATCTCCAGCCGGAGAGGTACAGCGGGGACGGTGAGTACAGCCAATTGTAAAGCATATGGGAGGGGCTGCTGAAAAGGCTGTGAAGACAATGATCAGTTCCGAAAAGCAGCCTCCCGGAAGTGGGGCGGCGGGTCATGCGCTGGCAGGGGATCCTGAGGACGCTTTTTAAAGGGGAACGGGCTGCTGTGCCCCGGTCCTAGCGCCCTCGCCCGAGTTGGTTTCGCGCCGACTATAGGGGACGAGACGGACAGAGGCGCCTTTTATTCCATAAGGAGTTCTCAAACCGCCAGGGCGCCAGAGCAAGGGAGGAATAAAGGGCTGGGCCGATTCCTCCGATAAGGTGAGACGCTGTGTGGGTGCAGCGTGGGTGGCTGCCCTCTGGGAGAGCAGAGGGGAAACCCTGAGGCCGGGCGGGGAGAGAGCGGGCGTGCCGCGCTCCATCGCCGAGGGACACGGAGGGCCCCGGAGAGGGTGCCGACAGGCAAGGGGGGTGCCGTTGAGGGGAACGCGTTCGCTGGCCGAGCTGGGTGTTTGGCAGCGGTTCTGCCCCTGTGTTCTCTTTTTTAGGGACGGACCGGCGAAGTTGAAGGAACCCCTCGGGCGGAACAGCCCTCTGATGTCGGGCCGCCTGCAGAAGGATCTTCTGTCGGTGCGCAGGTGCTCGCAGCTGGAGGAGCCAACGGGAGAGGCCTCAGAACAAAGGGCGTGGAGGTCCCGGAGGGGGGCCCACCCAAAGGGGGCCCGGTGCCGGTAAAAGGGGAGACAACCTGTGCGCAGGCACAGGGATGCACCATGGGTTGGTGTTGGATTGTGTCTCCCCCTGTCCCTGCTAGGGGCGGGCGACCCGCTGTCCTCGAGGGGCCCGCTTCGGGGCTCTGCTGCCTGTGGACGGGTCCTTTCCCAATAAGTGGCTTCGCTGGCTGTGGGCACTGTCAGGGATGCCAGGGGCTTGACCCGGGCCGGACGCCAGGAGGGACCAAGGGGGGTCAGAGCCCGCCTGGGTCACGGGGGTGCGCCTTCCGGGTTGTTTTGGGAGCCACGGTCAAGGGCTTGAAACTCTTCCCTGTAGGCCGGGCCACCGCCAGAGGCCCCCAAGCCTTGGGATTTGTTTCCCCAGCACCCTGCCACACCAGGAAGTGCTGGGGAAGACTTGAGACGGTGCCCGGGGAGCAGCCGGGAGGACAGCCGACACTTCCGCCCCGCTGGGCGTACAGAGGATTGCCGGGGAAAACCTGGGGCTCATCCGGTCCTTCATAAAGGGCCGCCTCCGGGGCCCTTGAGGGCTGGAGTCGGGTGGAGGTAGGACGGCTGTGAAGAGTGGAGGCGGCCCCAAGAAAGGCATTGTGGCTTGGACATTGGGATTTGGGGTTTGTGCACGGACTAGGTCTTTTTGACCAATGGACTGGGGTCTTTGGGGACCAAATAGTTTGTAAATAATTTGTAAATAAACGGGGGTGGTGTCATAAAAACATGTTCCCTGTCTGTGCCCGGTACCTTTACAATATATATATATATATATATATATATATATATATATATATATATATTTAAAACACACACATAAACATATATATATATATACATATACATACATATCTACATATATACACACACAGCTATTTCGATCAGTGAATACGCTGTTTGTTAAAACGTTGACTCCCCGCCTTACGCAATAACAAATCAAATCATTCAGTTGTCTTTGCTCATATGTCATTTTAGAGCTGGACGCCTGGCATTTTTTTTTGGCCACAAGTTTGTTTTTTGTTTGGTGAGGTTCTGTGTTGGGGAGATTTCAGGATGGATTGCAGGTGCTCATCAGTGAGGCACCCCTGTGTGCTGTTTGTTAGTCTTTATACTGAGAAGACCCTCACACAGATATTGTACCAGGGCATGCACGTTCAGCCGCATGTAGACGACTTTTGTTCATCAAAAGTCCCAAGGGCCCTTAAACTCGTGCCAGTCGCCAGTTTATCAAAAGGCGATTTGGAACACCGGTAGAACCCTTTGGTTTAACAGTCTTGGCAACAGGGAAAGTGGGCGGGGAACTTGATTGTGTCTCCATAAAGTACAGCTTCATTGAAATCACTTTGTGATTGTGCACGGGTTAAAAACGCGAAGTGTCAGATTCATTTAATTATGCTGTTTTCTGTATCTTCTGAATTGCATTCAGTTACCCTGATGCAAGGCGCCTGGCTACATATGGGATCTGTAGTTTATTGTGTTACCAGCGCTTCAATACCCGGCTTTAATAACAATAATACAGTATATAAAATGATCCAGGGTCGGATATAGATTACTAGTGGCCGCGGATGTGGCCATGCCCTGAGTTTGTACATATATGGATAACAGAACTTGAAAGATATGTTTTCAAATGTGATCGCAGAATTCAGATAGATTGGCCAAGACTAAAACTGCATGCCTCAATGAGTCATCCTCCCTCAGCTCTACTTTTTTACGTTCATCTAATGAATACACTGAGTATGGCTTTACCAAAACAATCATTGATGGCTAATAAAGTATCCATTATTCGAAGTATGTAGAGCGGGATATATATATGTCATATATACCCGCGTATCGCGATGAGCAGTAGTGTGTTAAAAAAGGTAGAAAAAGAAAAGGAACATTTTAAAATAACGTAAATGACTGTCAATATACAGTATTTGTTTTGTGAGTGTTATGAGTGTTGCTGTCATCAAGGATTTGATTATCATTATTTCTTTCAATCAGGTTCGATTTGTAGGATGTGTTGTGTTCAAGTTACATTCCGTGTTTGTCAATCGTGTAAAGATGACAGTTTCATTCATCGATTCGCTTCTTACTGCATCAATAAACAGCTCGCCTTCTTCTATCTGAGACCGACACACGATGCACGGGTTTTTTTAACGTCTTCCTTTAGCGACATTGACTTTTCCACCGGTGCTTTGTTTCCACAGTAGCTGCATTTATGAATATGCTTATCAGACGTTCATATTTTTGCTGTCTTTTCAATTTGTAATTCGCTTTTGTTCAGCCTTTTGGAACTGTTGCTTTTATCTGTGCACTGCGCCAGTTCAGTGAGCCACTCGGTACTTTGCATCGAAGGTTCCCAGCTGTGCTGGTGCTATCTCGGCTATGTCCATAGCTGTATTTAATGTTACCTTAGGTCCTGGCACTTAAAACTTTCTCTCGCAGTTTCGCTTGAGTTTGTGTCAAACACCACCCTGACCATCTCATCTTCCTCTCCATAAGCACAGTCCTTCACCCGTGAATATTTACCCGTGCAGTTTGTATTGGATTGCCGCTGGACTGACGGCCTTATATGGGCAGGCACTAAATTACAAACGCCAGCGGCAGCCTGTCTATGAACTTAATTTAAAGTGTAGGTTTACATCGTGCTTTGTTTCCGAAGTAGCAGAACTCATGAATATGGTTGGATATGTCCTCGCTCGCTTCTTATTGTTCGCTGCCTTCTCATTATATAATGCATGTTTTCTAAGCGCTTTTTGAGCTCTTCCTGGTTTTCTATGTACTGCGGATTACGGGAGGCGGATGATGTCACACGAAACTCCCCCCACGGCGTTGAAGCTCATCTCCATTACAGTAAATGGAGAAAACTGCTTCCAGTTATGACCATTACGCTGAGAATTTCAATATAAAACCTGCCTAACTTTTTGTAAGGAAGCTGTAAGGAATGAACCTGCCAAATTTCAGCCTTCCACCCACACGGGAAGTTGGAGAATTAGTGATGAGTCAGTGAGTGAGTCAGTGAGTGAGTGAGGGCTTTGCCTTTTATTAGTATAGATTCCTCAATTGTAGCTTCCCTCTTATTAGCAACATTTACAGAAGCTAGAGACAATAAAATTCTACCTTAAACTTCTCACCAATCATATTACCGTCTTCCCAAGCAAACTAAGGACTTATTACAGTGTGCATCATACAGACCAATCTCACTTCTGAAAAAGATATTCTCCAAAGTCTTAGCTAGAATGATTGAGAAGGTGCTTCCTTCAGTAATATCACAAGACAAACTGTATTTATCAAAGGCAGACATTTGTTCAACCCTTCGACTCCTGTTTAATGTAGTACAGGTAACCCCTGGGTTACGATAAGATAGGGACGTAAGTTTGTACTAAGTTAAATTTTGTATGTAAGTCGGAATAGGTACATTATTTTAATAAATGCTATTGTTGACCAATTAACCCAAGTGCTCTCAATGAGAGTTTCTAATCTGACCTTTTATTATTTCTATGCTATTTTCAATAGTGATGGTTATCACTTTTTACTGTATCACCAGAACTTGCATCTGATTTGTGTTTCAGATACATTTTTTTACAAAATCACAAAATTGTTAATTTTTTTTTACAAATAAATTTATTGAAAGATTTGAGTTCATATTGAAATAGCATTTGACAATTTGTAGGATGGAAATGCAGGTCTAAATGAAAAATACTTTCCCAATGATTACGGGGCCAAATTCAGAAGAATGCTTCGAGCAGATTGACTTGACTGCGTGAGCAGGGCTAGTTAAGCTTTCCACATTTTCGTACGTCGGTCATGTAGCCCGCAGTCTTTTGTTCATTAGTGTACTGCAGTACTAAGTGCTTTTTAAACCAACGTGGGATAGTGTTACCGGGAAAAGCTTTATTTCGCGGATATTGGGAAAAGCCAATAAACTCAGCTTTAAAATGTGGTAATAGATTAGTTGTTCTTGACAAAACTGCCATACAGCAAAACGCGGTGTTCTATTGTCCATGGCTCCATGGCTTCAACTAATAAGAAATAAAAAATGCCAAGACTTTGTGAACCTAACGCCACCTAACCGACATCTGTCACTCCACCTAGTGGAGAGTTCTGCATTTCCCAAAAATGTCCGCCCCTTTCTTCCTCACCCTGTACAAGCTATCACAGCAAGAAGGCACCCATCATCAACACGCCTGATGTACTGACAAGAGACAACTTCCTGCTATGTGAACAGTACAAGCAGGCTTGCAATTGAGAATGAATGGAACAGTGAGGGCCGTCACCACCCACCCACCCACCACGCAGTCACCTCCATTACAGTATGCAGCATCCACCCACCGAGAACTAACATGGTGCGCCAAAGGCAGGTAGTGAATCACCCACCACCGCCCCCATTCAACAGGCAACCACCTGAGGCAACTACAATGCTACCCCTGCCACCCTGTTCACCCTCAATGGCCTCCGCTCAGCCACAACTTGGTCACCACTTGCAGCATGCCAGCCCGCCGAGAATGAACGGAGCAGTGTGTGTGGTAGGCGGCAGGAAATGCCCCTCTGCTCCATCCAGCCTGCGTCCAGTTAGGTCCAGTAGCGGGAGGTGTAGTGGACAAGCAGCGAACTGCCCCATCAGCCTCGGTCCGCACATGAGCCGAAAGCTGTGGCCCCGGTCACTATGGACCACGAGTCACTGCTTGCCGCAGGGAGCTGCCCGAGGGACACTACAATGCGCGAGCAGCGAAATAGCCCCCTCCAGCCTCTGTCCAGCCACCACTTGCAGCGTCTCCTGGCGATGATGACGGAGCGCCAGTTACTGAGGCATGCACTCGAGCTGTGGCCCCGCTCATAAGTTGTAGGTGGATATTCGAACCTGGGAACTACCTGTATATTCACCCACAAAGTCTAACACCCCAGAGATATTATTATCGTTGGATGCAGAAAAACTATTTCATGTGTTGAATGGAGCTACCTTTTCACTACATTGGAGACATTTGGGCTTGGTCTGAATATTTTGATGGATGAAACTACTGTATACCAGTCCAGAACCTTCAGTTTGTATTAACAACATTATTTCAGATTATTTCAAGCTAGAACGTGGTACTAAATAAGGATGCCCCTTGTCACCACTGCTTTTTGCAATTGCCATTGAGCCACTAGCAGTTCACTGTCAAAATGCTTATGAGATAAAGGGGGATTATCAGAGAAGGACTTGAATAGAAAATTTCACCTATATGCAGATGATATGGTACTGGTAAAATACTGTGCCTGCAGTTCTAACAGCATTCAGAATTTCAAAAGATTTTTAGGGCTCAGGAATTAATTTGAATAAAAGTGTGCTCTTTCCAGTGAACTCTCAAGCACACAATATTAGATTAGACACCTTCCCTTATATCATTGCAGATCAGTTTAAATACCTAGGGGTAAACATTACAATTAAGCATAAAACTCTTTATCAACAAAATAAGCAAGACTTCCATAGATGGTCTAATCTCCATCTTACTTTAGCTGAAAGAATTAATGCTGTCAAGATGAATATCCTTCCTAAGCTTTTTTCTGTTTCAAAGCATTCCAATATACATCAATAAATAATTTTAAGAAATAAGATTCAATTATAACCTCATTTTTTTGGGAATTCAAAACATCCACATATCCAAAGAGCGACTTTAACATTCAATTTTATTACTAGGCAGCAAATATAAAAGTTTATAAAAACCTGACATTGACACAAATAAATCAACATACACAGGCTTGGTCCGCATTAGAAATAAAATCCTGCAGCATTTCTTTATATTCTTGCTTTGTACCCCAATAGGTACAAGTTATCCATATACTAACAACCCAATTGTGCTTCATTCATTCAGAATATGGAACCAAATTAGAAGTGCTTCAAGACAGAGAAGCTTTTATCTCGTGCACCCCTGAGAGAATCACCTGTTTACACCCTCTCAAACATACGTAGCTTTTAATGTCTGGAAAACTTTCGGGGTTACATCATTCAGAGATATGTACATAGACATCATATTTGCATCCGAAGAACAATTAACTCCATATTTAACTTATCAGCAGCACATTTCTTTCACTACCTCCAAATTAAAAACCTACCTCTATTCTGGAAAAATATTTATCAGTCTTGAGGGCTCAGACAATATTACTGTAATATATAAAACCTTTTAACACTAGAATTACCAGAGCCTATGTAAATCCTTCCCACCTTAAATCGCTTCTAAAATCGCTCATAGCTCCACCAGCCTTTTGTCATCTAAATGTGCTGAGAAAAATCAGGTTGCAAGCAGCCGGGTATTCCATCCCCCACTGACTTAGAACGCACAAACTTCTCCCAGCTCATGCCTTGATTGATTTTCTGGGAGTGAAGTGGAGTTTTAGAGTGGAAATAATAGACCGTTGTTTGGAAAAATGATTTCATGTCTGTTTCTGTTTTTTCAGTAATCTGTGTAAACACATTGTTAAAACAGAAATATTTTTTATATTCTACTACCAGATAACAAAATATAGGCATAAGCTATATAATGTATGAAGCCCCGAAGTATCAAAGAAATACTTTCATAAAAGGTACAAATCTAACACAATTGCGCTTTTATTCAAAAAATATAACTGCAGAAACAAAAAGTTTAACATCGTACATTGACACCTGTTTATTATGACTGCCTCCGTGGCAAAATAGAATTAGCTTGCCACTGGGAATCAAAAGGTCGGTGAGTTCGATCTTGCACCACCGCTTTTGAGAAAGTAAACTGCTCTTAGTCTTACTATTTTAGAATAAAAACATACATTTGATTTCAGTCTGTAACACGGTGTAATTTATGATACTTGTAAAGGTTAGCTTTGGTTTTTTTTTAGTCAGTTTTATTATCTCAGCCGCATTCACGAGCCCAAACACACCCACCCCCGCAATCAGACACTGCTGTTTTCACATAGACGCGCTTGTAACAGAGGTAAACTCAGCTCCCTTCTACATCGGAGCAAAAAAAGTGCATGCAGACATGTCTGTGCCAAATAAATAACATTCAACATTAATAACATTCCCTTCCTCTTTTTTATTCTAATTAATTATTTATTTATTTTATCTTCTATTAACATTTTGTTCTGTTGGCCTAGCTCTCTTCTCAGGAGTGGGGTTAATATATTTCAACCTAGTTTTGTAAACCTTGACTTGCTTGCATGGAATGTTATGTGATTTTAATCTTCTTCTTCTTCGCTGCTCCTGTTAAGGGTGGCTACAGCAGATCATCTGATTCCATATCTTTCTGTCCTCTGCATCTTGTTCTGTTACACCCATCACCTGCACGCCCTCTCACCACATCCATAAAACTTCGCTTAGGCCTTACTCTTATTCTTTACCTGGCAGCTCTATCCTTAGCATCCTTCTCCCAATATACCCAGCATCTCCTCTGCACATGTCCAAACCAACGAGTCTCCCCTCTCTGAATTTGTCTCCCAACCGCTCAACTTGAGCTGACCCTCTAATGTACTCATTTCTAATCCTATTCACCCTAGTCACATCCAGTGCAAATCTTAGCATCTTTAACTCTGCCACCTCCAGCTCTGTCTCCTGTTTTCTGGTCCAGTTACCGCCTCCAACCCATATAACATAGCTTGGTCTCACTACCGCTCGGTAGACCTTCCCTTCACTTTGCTGATACCCGCCTGTCGGAAATTACTCCTGACACTCTTCTCCCCCAAACCCAGCCTGCCTGCACTCTCTTTTTCACTCCTTTTCCACAATCCCCATTATTCTGTACTGTATATCTCAAGTATTTAAACTCATCCACCTTCGCCACTCTACTTCCTGCATCCTCACCATTCCACTGACCTCCCTCTCATTTACACACATGTATTCTGTCTTGTTCCTACTGACCTTCATTCCTCTCCTCTCTAGGGGCATATCTCCACCTCTCCAGGGTTTCCCCAACCTGTTCCCTACTATCGCTACAGATCACAATGTCATCAGCAAACATCATAGTCCACGGGACTCCCGTGTAATCTCGCCTCAAACTGTCCATCACCATTGCAAATAAGAAAGGGCTCAGAGCTGATCCCTGATGTAATCCCACCTCCATGTTGAATGCATCCATCACTCCTAACGCAGACCTCACCACTGTCACACCTTTCCCTCGTATCATATACTGTGACAACTCTTCGTGACTTCTGCCACCCCAACTTCCCAATACAATCAGCTCTTCTCAAGGCACCCGGGTCATAAGAATGCAACTCCTTCTGGCCTTCTAAACTTCTTCATCAACATTCTCAGAGCAAACATTGCATCTGTGGTGCTCTTTCTTGGCATGAAACCATACTGCTGCTCACTAATCATCACCTCACTCTTAACCTAGCTTCCACTACTCTTTCCCATAATTTCATGCTGTGGGTCATCAATTTTATTCCCCTGTAGTTACTGCAGTCCTGCACATCCCCCTTATTCTAAAATATCGGCACCAGTATACTTCTTCTCCACTCCTCAGGCATCCTCTCACTTCTCTTTTCACCTTGCACCTTATCCCCTTTTGTACTCTTGTGTACTTTCTCTATCTCTGACTATCCCACTTCTACTCTGCATACTCTCCTGTATTTCCTCATTCCTCTTCCATATGTCATGCCAAGCACTCTTCTTGCTGTCACCCTTACTACATCTGCTGTAGTTTCCCAGCTCTCTGGTAACTCTTCACTGTCACCCAGTGCCTGTCTTACCTCCTACCTAAACTCAACCTGCAGTCTTACTATTTCAACTTCCACCATTTGATCCTTGGCTCTGCCCTCACTCTTCATCTTGCAGGCCACTTGTGTACACGGAGACCAAGTCTTACCAAGGCCGCTGTTACATCACCTGGAAGGGGCAAGTTTCCAACTTGACGTCGCGGTGTTACCAGATACCCCGTATCCGCAATTTTGGGGCAAGACTGGTCCCCAGAAAAGCGTAAGACTAACACCGCTCCCGGGGGCCCCGCCACGCCTGGTCATGAAGGGGCGAGGCGCCCTTCCTGCGGTCTCCACGCCATGCTCTGAGGCAAACCAAAATGGCGCAGGCAACATCGAAGGAGGTTTCTCAGGCGACGGACTCTGACCTGGAAGTATCCGCCGGAGAAGGGATGAGCCAGGAAACCCTTCCCCCAAACCGCCATAAGACCCCAGTAATTTGGACCACCAACCGGTCCACGCCTGCCTTCGTTTAAAGGGAGCAGTGGAATGACGATTCCCTGCGGTTTGCCCGAATGCGATTGTTCTTCCAGGCAGCTCACAAGCTGACGGTTCCATGCCACGCGAGCCCTTCTTTGTACTGGAGATTGATCTGTTGATCGGGTCGCAACCCATGAGGGGGTGTGGAAACTGTTGTTAGTGCCGGCACCTTCCAGCGGAAGTATGCGAGCTGGCTCATGCCCACTTCCTAGGCTCACCTCGGGCCGGGAAAACACTGGAGAGAATCAAGCCCGCTTTACTCAGCCCGGATCAACGAGGAGGTCCGGCGCTTCTGTCAATCCTGTCCGGAGTGCCAGACTCGCCAGATTCCTAGAGGGACCGTGTCTCTCGGCCCCGATCCCTGATAGACATCCTGCTTGGACCAATAGGGTAGACCTGGTAGGTCCCTGGAACCTCAAACCGCACAAGTATATATAGATTATATATATATTATTATATTATAAGTTATTAAACAGTAAAACATTAACTTAAGAACAGGACATTGAGCACTATGAGGGTTATGGTAAACTACATTTTAAAGACTGTGTAACACAACAGGTAAGTAGAAACAACAGCAGCTAAAATGTATATGGATCATCTTTTAGTTGATCCCTTTTTAAAAAGCTTACACAAGACTATGGTATAGAAATTGCATTTTTTATGTGAATGTTCATTTCTGCCTCTGAAATGTGCCTACCGCATTACCAGCAATTAAAGAAAATTATTTTTGTGTCCTCTGCAGTGTTAAGAGAGAAAGGTTTTGGTTTGGGATAAAAGGAAAAAGGTGTAAAGAAAGAAAGTTGCCTTTTTTTTTATATAGTATAGAGAGATGTGTTCGCTGACGTTATGATCCCCTTTTTGGGGGACAGTCGCTGGGTCTTGTGTAGACTGGTGAGACGCCCCCATTAATTGGCTGTGATGGCACTGTCAGTCCTCCACTCGTGCGGTGTTCATAATCCAGCTGAGGACCTCATAATCGTATACGGAAAAGAAAGTGTGAACCCTTTTAATATTTTTTTTGCCGTGGTGTAGAAAAGGGTCCCGGGGTTTGCACTTGTCTGGGCTATAGCGAGGGGAGGATGAAAAATTAAAAGTGCTCCCCGACTAAGGCAAGCAGCCAGCGCCTCAAAGGCCGACAGTTAGCAAAAGGCCGTGGCTGCTCGACTTTTGCTGGGCGGGGGACCCAGTTTTGTACACACGTCATGATATCAAAAGTCTCAGCTTTTGGAGGTCATTCATATATTATATATATAGAAAATACCAGCATGGAAGTAGTGTGTTAAAGAATTTAAAAAAGAAAAGGAAACATTTTAATAATAACGACATGATTGACATTGTCATGAGTTTTTGTCATATATATGCCTCTAATAAGTCACCCTCGCTTGCTTTTTTACTTTTTACCGCTCATTTAATCATGGCTAGTGAAAATTATAAAATGGAAGGAGGATTACACTGGTATGTTTTACCAAAACAATTATTTTTGGCAACGATTATTCATAAAGCTTGAATTGGTGATCTGTTTTTCTGTGTTAACCCATATTTTTCATACTTCTTCTCAAACTAAGGTGGTGCGAGGGTAAAATGAATTGGGATGCGCTGATCAATGTAATCGGTTACGGAAATCATGCATTACAAAAGCTCCCTTGCTTGTATCAAGTGTGATTAAATGCATTATTTTTAACGTATGGAGCACATGCATCAAAGCTTTCAGTTGTGCTTGTGCTAAGAAAAGGAAAGATTTTAAAAAAAACGTAACCATGTCAATGTAACCTTTGTAAGTAGTGCCTGGAGGATTCAGTGGAGAAACCTAGAGACAGCGGTGTATAACTTGTGGATTTTTCTGTGAGTATTTGGGGGCAGTGTGACGTTGTTTCGAAGACGGGATTAGCGCGGGAGCTCAGCCGTTAAAATGAGGAAAAATGGGAGGAGATGATGATGTGACTCCCCACCGCCTTAACTGTCAATCCCCACAAACACAGTCCTCAAAATTTGTAAGACACCCTTCACCTAAAATTTTTAACTTAGTTCAAAGGATCAAAACTCTCGTTATATCCGCCTCATTAAACTTGTATCCCGATTACCTGTGGGCATGTAAACCCCAGGTAGCGTCATGAACTTAATTTAAAGTTTAGGTTACACCTTGCTTTCTTCCGAGGTAGCAGCACTCTGAATATGGTAGTATATGTCACTCCCGCTTCTTATTGTTTCGCTCCCTTTCTCATTATATAATGCATGTTTTTTTAAGCGCTTTTGAGGTCTTCCTGGTTTTCAAATGTCCCGCGTTGACAGTCAGTTCACGTGATTATGTGGGAAGGTGATGTTTCAACAAACTCCCCCACGTTTTTTCCAGCTCAACCCATTACAGTTAATGGAGAAAATACCTTCCAGTTATGACCATTAGGCGTAGAATTTCAAATGAAAACGCCCAACTTTTGTAAGTAAGCTGAAAGGGAATGAGCCTGCCAAATTTCATCTACACACGGAATTTGGGAGAATTAGTGACGAGTCAGTGAGTGAGTGAGGAGGGGAGTGAGGGGAGGAGTGAGTGAGTGAGTGAGTGAGGGCTTTCCCTTTATTAAGTATAGATATATGTGTTGTATGTATGTATGTGTATATATATATATATATATATATATGTATGTATATATATATATGTATATTTATCTTTATGTATGTATGTGTATATGTATATGTGTTTTATGTATGTGTGTATATGTATTTTGTATATATATGTAGATTGTATATGTATAGATATGGTATGTAGATATGTATTTTGTATATTGTCAGGATCCCAGGGCCATGACCCGCCAGGACGCCATGAGGGACCGGATGTGGGTTTTGCCCACCTGGATCACGGGGGTGCCTCCGGGGTGGCTCGGGGGGCCACGGGTACAGGGCAGGGAAGCTCCACCCTGTAGGGCCCGGGGTCACCGGGAGGCGCCCAATGCCTTGGGGATGACTCAGCACTTCCACCACACCTGGAAGTGCTGGGGAATATTTAGACGGCACCGGAGAGCAGCCGGAGGACAGCCGCACTTGGCCATGCTGGGGCGTACAGAGGGAGGAATGCCGGGGAAAACCTGGTGCTCATCCAGTAACCATATAAAAGGGCCGCCCCCATTCAATCGAGGCTAGAGTTGGGTGGGAAAATATATATATGACAGCAACACTATAACAGTGACAAAACAATTACAGTGACAATCGTGTTAGTATTTTAAAATGTTTCCTTTTCTTTTTTATAACTTCTTAACACACTATCTGGCTAGTATGCACAGGTATTTTGCTAGTAATTAAATATATACTATGAAAATTTCAGTGTCTTAAAATTTTGAAGAATCTGCTCTAAGCTTTCAGACGGTTGATATTTATTAAAGAGGTGATTGTGTGGTTACTTGGAGAAAGAAAAGGAAGGACAGGAAATGAGGGTTAGTATGTTTGAAAGAGACAGTACTGCTGCAATAAATTATTTATCAGGTTCACGACGATTAAACATTTTGCAGGAGGCAGGGAAAAATTTCTGGGCAGGGGCCAGCTTGTTACATGTAGCCAGTTTGAAACATGCTTTAATTAATTTCATCATGAAAATGATATCAAGTATACATCTTTTAATTGAAATTGTTCAGAGATCTGTAATTTCATGAATGCAATGTATTCTTGTCCTGTTGGAAAGATAGCCTGCTTAAGAAGCAAGTAGTGATGACACACATGGAGCACACAGACATACAGAATATAAAAGCATTTAATTGCTACTTTAGTTATTATGGGGTTTGAGGAACTATTTTAAAATTAAAAAATGTTAAATTATTTTTATGATGTTCACTTTAATGGCAAATTAAACTATATAATTAAAAGTGGAAATTTTGAGATTTAGGGTTTACATTTCAGGCTTTTTTTCCCACTGTGTCACTATTTTTTACTTTTTCTGTACCCCCAATAAGCTTCCATATGGCATTCATATGGTGGGCCTATGCCTTTTTACAGCATTTGATTCTGACCTCTTTTTTTTTGGGACTGTGCCACTTTCTGAACTTGAACTTTCGATCAACTTCCTTTTGTTGTTTATACCTGTTTAAACCAACAAAAGTATTTTTTCCTTGCCTACTTGCCATTAGCTGATATTTTTTTTTTTTCCCGGTTTTCCCATTGCCCTTTCACAAAACGTGAACATTACCTGGGAGGGATTTCGGAAAGCGGGGCACGCATTATATTTCATGCGGGGGGGATTTCTGTGGGAAGTGTGGGAAGTTCCACACACCGTTTTCCATCTGAGTTTTTTTGGGTTTTAATGCATATTTGGTTTTCCCCCGCCATGTTTTATTATGTATTCTAAAGGGTTTTTATGCGGCACCTGGTGTGTAAAGGGTATTGAAAATTATCTTTTCAACCTTAGCTAATGAGTACAAATTTTTTTCCCAGATGTTTTATACTGGTTTTAGTATAAAAGTTGCTATTTATTTTTTGCTTGGGGACTAAACTTGTAAAACTAAAATTTCCCCAACCCACTAATCCCTGTAATGAAAATTTTAAATGTCACTGTGCTCTGTGCAAGAAATTTTTTTATGGATTAATTACATGTGCAGGCCAAGTTTGGCACAAAGGGGTTTTGGGAGAGGGGGCTGAGCCCTTTTCCCCTTTTCCTTTTTTGGGGAGACCAGAGGGGGGCCTAAAACGGGGAGAAGACATTTCACGGGGATAAGCAGTAAAACACTTGATGATGTCATCCACCCGGGAAAAAATCCTTTTAAAGCGAAAGTAAAAAAATTTAAAAAAACTATACAAAAATGTTGTCATGGTTTCCCCTTTCGCCTTTTGGGCTGTGTAAATCCAAAAGAAAGTTTTTTTTTTTTTTATGTGTTTTTTAAAGCCATATCACTATGGGGGGGATATCCCCATTTATTTTATTCTTAAGTTTCTGGGTATTTAAAAACCCCAAATTTAAAAGAACTTATTCCAACTGGGGAGAAAATTTGCCCAAAGGGGAAACATACCCTAATATGATGTTTTACTAAGACAAATGAAAGAAAAATAGATTTAAATTTTTTAGAACTGGGAAAAGTACTCATTCACAGAACATTGCCCTTTAAAACCAGCTTTCTTGTTCCCTAAAACACCTTTTTTTATTCTAAAACTACAATAAAAACAAAACCCTTCTATTTTATTTACAGCATTCATTTTTGACTAGTACTGACTTTCAATTTTACATACATGTTAGACTTTTGGTTTCAAATTTAAAAATCAAAGGTCTAGGGAAAAAACTTTTTGTTCATTCATTCTTTTTAATAAAGTTTTTTATATTAATAGCTAAACTAATTACTTCATCCCAAAATATAACTTATGTCTTGGCTTGCCATCCCATCTTTTTAGTACTTTAGAGGAAACATTTATAAGCAGGATTTTTAAATTTTTCCCGCCCCGGTCTACTGAAATTGTTTTTTTAAAATTTACAATATAATCCAATTTTTTATTGCCTTGTTTTAAGTTTTAACATTTGTTGGTTTTTACCCGCATTTCACTTGGGGTTGGCACCAAGAGAAAAATTGCTAGGAAGCTCTTCATATGAATTCCCGCAAAAAATTCCTCAATCAAGAACTGCAAACCATTTTTACTAATTTTTGAAAGATAAAAAATATTAGCTTTAAAATTTAAAAAAGAAAATGCACTATTTTTGGGAAAAATACAATTACCACCCAGACAGACAGGAAAAATATTTGAAATTTGTGGGAAACATGTGAATTCCCCTTTTAAAAAAGGTAGCGCGTTGTATGAAGAAAAAAACAGCAATCCATTTAGTGATGCAAAAGCAGATATTTCTCCTCAGTCATTAACAAAAAAAATAAAAAAAAAATAAAATAATTAGGGGAAGAAATTACATTTTTTGATTGCATTTTTGGGAAAAATGTTCAGTTTCACTTTCTTTACTTCCCAAAAGAAAAAATTAGGGCCCAAAGGCCCCGCATGTCATCTCTATAGTTTACAAAACCTATCCCGCACTCAACATTATACATTATGTGTCTTTTTTTAAAACAGATAAAAATGGAAAAAAAAAGGACAGATAATGTGATGAAGTAAAACCACAAACAAACAGAATTAAGCACCACAAACCACTTATTACATTTTATGTGCATGCTTGAGACCTTGTTGACGGTATTATAACAACTAAAAAACTGAGGGCAAAATATCGAGGGAGTAAAAATTAGAAACTTTGCTGTTTCTTCTCAGCATTCACCCAGATTCATCTATACTAATAAAGGCAAAGCCTCACTCACTCACTCATCCCCTAATTCTCCAACTTCCGTTGGGTAGAAAGCTGAAATTTGACAGGCTCTTTCCCTTACAGCTTACTTACAAAAGTTGTGCAGGTTTCATTTCGAAAATTTTCGCGTAACGGTCATAACGGTCAACAACGCTGCCATTTGAACTTTCTTTTTCATGGCCCCATCTTCACAAAATTTGGTGGCGGTTTCCTGCGCTAACTTGAAACCAATGTACGATTTTTTTTCGGTGGTATGACACCACTGTCACGCCATATTTAACTTTTCCAACATCACTTTAAATTTTCCCAAATTCCGTGTAGGTAGAAGGCTGAAATTTGGTACTTATTTCGATGGTATGATGCCACTGTCGGCCGCCATATTTAACTTTCCAACGGTCTTTGATACTTATGGGCCCATCTTCAAGAAATTTAGCAGGGGTTCCCACGCTAACTTTAATCCTACTTATCTTTTACTAATTAAAGGCAAAGCCCTCACTCACTCACTCACCACCACCACTCATCACTAATTCTCCAACTTCCCGTGTGGTAGAAGGCTGAAATTTGCAGGCTCATTCCTTACAGCTTACTTACAAAAGTTGGGCAGGTTTCATTCGGAAATTCTATGCCCAAAGGTCTAACTGGAAGGTATTTTTCTCCATTAACTGTAATGGAGTTGAGCTGGAATGACGGGGGGGGGAGTTTGTGACAATCATCACCCCTCCGTATTCACGTGAACTGACTGTAAACGCGGTGCGTAGAAAACCAGGAAGACCCCCAAAAGCGGCTTAAGAAAACATGCATTATATAATTGAGAAGGAGCGAAACAATAAGAAGCGAAAGTGACATATACTACCATATTCATGAGTGCTGCCAGCTCGGAAAGAAAGGGTGTAAACCTAAACTTAAATTAAGTTCATAGACAGGCTACACTGCTTTACATCCCCAGGGGAATGGGATACAAGTGTGAAGGGTGTGCTTATGCAAAATTTGAAAACTGTGTTTGTGGAGGATTGACAGTTAAGGGGTGGGGAGTCACGTCATCATCACCTCCCCATTTCTCCTCATTTTGTTTAGCTGAGCTTCGGTTAACGTCTTCGCAACTCGTCCCTGCCACCAAATACTCACAGAAAATCCACAAGTTAATACACACTCTGTCTCTAGAGTTTCCTCACACTGAATCCTCCAGGCACTTAAAAAAGGTCACATTGACAATCGTGGTTCTTTTTTAAAATCTTTCCTTTTCTTAGCAAAAGCCAGCTGAGAAGCTTCGACGCATGTTTCCTAAGTTAAAAATAATGATTTAATCACACTTTGCATTAAAGCAAAGGGAGCTTTGTCAATGAGATTTCTGGTACACTGATTACATTGATCAGCGACCCCCATTCATTTTACCCCGCAGCACCTTAGTTTGAGAGAAATATGAAAAAATATGAGGTTAACACAGAAAAACAGATCACCAATTCAAGCTTTATGAATAATCGATTCGCCATCAATAATTGTTTTGGAAAGCCATCTCCTTCCATTTTATAATTTTTCCGCCACTAGCCATGATTAAATGAACGGTAACAAAGTAAGAGCAAAGCGAGGTGACTTATTTAGGCAGGAATATATATGACAGCAACACTCATGACAATGTCAATCATGTTACGTTATTATTAAAAGGTTTCCTTTTCTTTTTCATTAGTTCTTTAACACACAAATTCTCCGCTGGAGCTAGGTATTTTGCTATATATATAATATATGAATTACCTCCAAAGAGCTGAGACTTTGATATCATGAACGTGTGTACAAAAACTGGGGTCTCCTGCCCAGCAAAGTCGAGCAGCCAGCGCATAGCTAATGCCGGCCTTTGAGACGCTGACTGCGCTTCTGCCTTAAGTCAAAGTGAGCACTTTTAATTTTTTTCTTCCTCCCCCTGCGCTATAGCCCAGACAAGTGCAAACACGGGACCCCTTTTCTACACCACGGCAAAAAAATATTAAGGCGATTCACACTTTCTTTTGCACGATACGCATTATCAGGTCCTCACTCGAATTATGAAGACACACACGAGTGCAGGACTGACAGTGCATCACAGCCGATTAATGGCGGGACGCTCTCACCAGTCTACACAAGACCCACCGCAATGTCCCCAAAAGGCGATCATAACGCCAGCGAACATATCTCTCTATACTATATAAAAGAAAAGGCAACTTTCCTTTCTTTACACCTTTTTCCTTTTATCCCAAACCAAAGCCTTTCTCTTAACACTGCAGAGGACACAAAACTCATTTTCTTTTAATTGCCGGTAAGGCACATTACCAGAGGCACAAATTTGAACGTCACATAGAAAATGTAATATCTATACCACAGCCGCGTAGGCTTTCAAAAGGGATCTACTACCGAGAGATGATCCATATACATTTTAGCTGCTGTTAGTTACTTACCTGTTGTGTTACACAGTCTTTAAAATGTAGTTTACCCGAACCACTCCAGTAGTGCTCAATGTACCTCCATCCATCCATTTCTAACCCGCTGAACCGAATACAGGGTCACGGGGGTCTGCTGGAGCCAATCCCAGCCAACACAGGGCACAAGGCAGGAACCAATCCTGGGCAGGGTGCCAACCCACCGCAGCTCAATGTACCTGTACTTCTTAAAACGTTAATGTTTTACTGTTTAATAACTCATAGACTATATTTTATTATTTTCCCCTTGCACTCAGTGACCAAAGCTATACACACACATATAGACACATACAAACATACACACAAGTATATCTATGTGTATATATATGTATGTATGTATGTGTATATATGTGTGTATATATGATGTAGATAGGTATGTATATATATATATATATATATATATATATATATATATATATATATATATATATGTGTGTGTGTGTGTATGTATGTATGTATGTATGTATGTATGTGTGTGTGTGTGTGTGTATATATATGACAGCAGCAATCCAAGCTGTGAGAAAACAGTAAAAGGAGGCGTGTCAGACGCCGATGGTACATTTTCTTATGCAGCTAGACGAAAATAACTTTGATGCTGCCACCAAATACACAAAACAATTACTTTGACAATCATGTTACATTATTTTTAAAATGTTTCCTTTTCTTTTCATAACTTCTTTAACACATGACATCGCTTAAGGACGGCTATTTTGCTATATATATATATATCACAGTGACACTCATAACAGTGACAAAACAATTACATTGACAATCATGTTACGTTATTTTCAAATGTTTCCTTCTTCTTTCCTTCTTTAACACTACTTCTCTGCTAGCGGTATTTTGATATATATAATATATATATATATATATATATATATATATA
>NW_024379616.1:0-8829 GCF_016835505.1 Polypterus senegalus
TCTATGATCAACAATGTCGCAAAACAGACTGTGCAGTTTAGCTATTTTGTTAATCAAAAAGGAACTTGCCTCAACATTGGACTACGAGGATCTTTTCAATGATTTTGCTCAGCGAAAAGCCAGAAAAGTGGACTTTGGTCTGTGACTGTCAAAGCAGCTGTTTGATAAGTGTTCGTTTTATTACAAGTGTTCTGGTTCTCCGTAATGAAATAAATTTGCCGACTCCAGCGGGTTGGGCAGAAACGACTTATCTAGTTTGTTAATTTGCGTGCAAAATGTTTCTGAATCATTAATTAAGTGGGTTAAAGGCCACTAAACCAATATAAGAACAATTACAATACGTATTGTAATCAAAAGGCCAATGGTACCTACATAAGGCACCATGTTTTTTAACAATAATAAGGCGTACAGCATTAGAGGCAGACAAGCCCGTAAGCGTGGTGGCACGGTATATAGCTTACACTTAAGACTCTCAGCCCCGCATATGACACTCGCCCACCCGCGTACTCCTAAGGTTGCCTCTGCCAGTGTCCTCCAGAAAATAGCTCTCATTTAGCAAAGAGGAGTCAAAGAAGAGTCACTAGGCCAGTAGATTTCTATAAAGCTTTCAGAAAATACAATTAGCACAAACATTTACGCTTCACATTCCCATTTTCAGTTGTTTGTAGTACACAATATTTGTTCAGGTATGTGTACATTTATGCCATCTATGTTTATTTTCAGGATTTAAACTATTTGCGAAAGTGATGGATGTCTCCCAAGCAATTCATATTAAAAACTTTTTGTATTAGTTCATCATGTCACAAATTAAAGTAATACACATTATAATTTTAAACATTGTTCAAACTACTTCATTTTAATGTCAATTTATAGCAAATAAAAAATAAAACTTTATTATCTATATAGATTATGCAAAAAAATTAAAATTCTGTTCTTATTCTATCTTACAAAACACCCATGTCTTCTATGAGACGTTAGCTCCCTTGTTGGAATGAGTTCTTTTGTAATTGCGGCGTGTTACAAAACCTGAATCTACAAAACCAAAATAGATATGATATATATACACATACCGTATATAAACTGCTCAAAAAAATTAAAGGAACACTTTGAAAACACATCATATCTCAATGGGAAAAAGAAATCCTCCTGGATATCTATACTGATATAGACTGGGTAATGTGTTAGGAATGAAAGGATGCCACATCGTTTGATGGAAATGAAAATGATCAACCTACAGAGCCCTGAATTCAAAGACGCCCCAAAAATCAGAGTGAAAAAATTATGTGGCAGGCTAGTCCATTTTGCCAAAATGTAATTGCAGCAACTCAAAATTGTACGCAGCACTTTGTATGGCCCCTGTGTTCTTGTATACATGCCTGACAACATCGGTGCATGCTTCTAATGAGATGACAGATGGTGTTGTGGGGGATCTCCTCCCAGATCTGGACCAGGGCATCACTGAGCTCCTGGACAGTCTGAGGTGCAACCTGGTGGCATTGGATGGACCAAAACATAATGTCCCAGAGGTGTTCTATTGGATTTAGGTCAGGAAAGTGTGGTGGCCAGTCAATGGTATCAATTCCTTCATCCTCCAAGAACTGCCTGCATACTCTCACCACATGAGGCCAGGAATTGTCGTGCACCAGGAGCCACTGTACCAGCATAGGGTCTGACAATGGGTCCAAGGATTTCATCCTGATACCTAATGGCAGCCAAGGTGCCTTTGTCAAGCCTGTAGCGGTCTGTGTGACCCTCCATGGATATGCCTCCCCAGACAATCATTAACCCACCACCAAACTGCTCATGCTGAATGATGTTACAGGCAGCATAATGTTCTTCATGGGTTTTCCAGACCCTTTCACTTCTGTCACGTGCTCAGGGTGAACCTGCTCTCATCTGTAAAAAGCACAGGGCACCAGTGGTGCATCTGCCAATTCTGGTATTTTATGGCGAATGCCAATTGAGCTGCATGCTGCTGGGCAGTGAGCTCAGGGCCCATTAGAGGACATGGGGCCCTTGGGTCACCCTCATGAAGTCTTTCTGGTTGTTTGGTCAGAGACATTCACACCAGTGGCCTTCTGGAGGTCATTTTGTAGGCCTCTGGCAGTGCTCATCCTGTTCCTCCTTGCCCAAAGGAGCAGATACTGGTCCTGCCGATGGGTTATGGACCTTCTATGGCCCTCTCCAGCTCTCCTAGAGTAACTGCTTGTCTCCTAGAATCTCCTCCATGCCCTTGAGACTGTGCAGGGAGACACAGCAAACCTTCTGGCAATGACACGTATTCATGTGCAATCCTGGAGAAGTTGGACTACCTGTGCAACCTCTGTAGGGTCCAGGTATCGCCTCATGCTGCCAGTAGTGACACTGACTGTCGCCAAATGCAAAACTAGTGAAGAAACAGTCAGAAAAGATGAGGAGGGAAAAATGTCAGTGACCTCCACCTGTTAAACCATTCCTGTTTTGGGGTCATCTCATTGTTGCCCTCTAGTGCATCTGTTGTTAATTTTATTAACACCACAGCAGCTGAAACTGATTAACAACCCCCTCTGCTACTTAACTGACCAGATTAATATCCCATAAGTTTCATTGACTTTATGCTATACTCTGATTAAAAAGTGTTCCTTTAATTCTTTTGAGCAGTATATATATATATATATACATATATATATAATACATATACATATATATATAATACATATAATTATATATATGTATATGTATTAAATATATATGTTATATATATACTGTATATATATATATATATAACATATATATAATACATATACATATATATATATATATATATATATATATAATATATATTGTAATAATGTTTCTTTTGAAAAGAATAATATTTCCACAAAGAAAAGTTTTGGGGACCGTCCCCATATATTGTCGTCAGACAATCAAAGAAAACACGATTCACAGTCTTAAATAAAACAATGAACAATTTTCTTGAGAAAAAATTGCAACTTTATAGAGGGAAGGATTATGGGACAGGAAATGGTTGGCAGTAAGTGACGTCTTGAAACAGGAACCAGAAGTGACGCCATCGGATGGGACGGAGGTGATGTGAATTGATGGAGCGAAGTGACGTCGTCATGGTGGAACCGGAAGTGACGTCGTCGCGGCCATTTTGGAATCCGGAAGTGGAGGAGTTATTTTTCTTCCAGTTTTCTGTCGGGCAAAAGAGATTTAGGTAAGTACCACGTGACAACCCTCTATCTCGCGATGTTTCACTCACCTTTAGGCTCTTTGACTGCCTCCTAATCGCACATGTGTGACATGACCCCCCTCAGCCCAGACCCCTCGGGTCGGGCGACCTGCACCGAGAGGTCGTGGACACGAGAGAGAGCATCTGCGTTGGCCTGCAAGGAACCTTTACGATAAATGACATTGAAACGATAAGGTTGAAGATTCAAAAACCACCTAGTGACGCGAGGGTTAGACTCCCGATGAAGGGACATCCACTGTAAAGCGGCATGATCCGTCACCAGAGTAAACTCCTGCCCCAGTAGGTAGTACCTCAAAGACGTAACAGCCCACTTAATCGCCAAGGCTTCTCGCTCCACCGCAGCATACTTGGTCTCGGTCCAGCAGTTTCGGCTCAGGTACATAACAGGGTGTTCAGCACCATCAACGCATTGGCTCAGCACGGCACCCAAGCCTGTGGCGATGCGTCGGTCTGGAGGAGAAAAGAAATAGAAAAATCAGGAGATCGTAAAACAGGTGCTGAAGTAAGGGCCAACTTTAAGTCACCGAATGCCTTCTCAACCGAAACATCCCATACCACTTTTAAAGGTGCTCGTTTCCTTGTCAAATTAGATAAGGGCGCAGCAATTTCTGAGAAATGAGGTACAAAACGCGATAGTAACCTGCCAATCCCAAAATGCTTGTACCTGCCGCTTATTCATCGGACGGGCCAATTAAGAATGGCATCAATTTTGGAACATTGTGGTTTAACAACACCCCTCCTACTAGGTAGCCCAAATATTTGGCTTCTTTAATCCAAAAACATTTCTTTGGATTAATTGAAGACCAGCATTCGCTAGCGTGGAGAGTATTGTTTAACCTGCCAGACATGATCCTTCCACGTGCTGGAATAAATGACCACATCATCTAGGTAGTCAGCGCTATATGAATTGTGGGGCCTTAGCAGTGTGTCTACCAGACGTTGGAAAGTAGCTGGTGCCCGTGCAAGCCAAAAGGAAGGACCCTGTACTGCCAATGTCCACTGGGGTACTAAAAGCGTTTTTCTTTGGCGGAGTCCGCTAAGGGAATTTGCCAATACCCTTCGTCATGTCAAGAGTAGTTAGGAATTGAGCGTTCCCCAACCGATCAAGTAAATCATCTATCGCTGCATGGGATACGCATCAAATTTAGAGACCTGATTAAGTCCGATTAAGTCATTACAAAACCTCCATGACCCATCAGGTTTAGAAACTAAGACAATTGGACTAGACCAAGGGCTATGGCTTTCCTCAATAACCCCTAATTCTAGCATTCGTCTAATTTCCAACTCTACTTCCGCTTTCTTTGCCTCCGGAGCCTATAAGGTCTCTCTCTGACAATCACTCCAGGGTTAGTAATAATATCGTGAACAATCAACGCAGTACGTCCCGGTATCTCGTCCACAACTTTAGGGACAGACAAGATAGCCGTCTCGAGATCTTGTCGTTGTTTGAATGTCAAATCGGGCCAAAATTGAGATGGGCACATGACATAGAAAGAGAACGAGGCTGATTGGACGAGGGATCAGGTTCCCTGTCCTTCCATGGTTTCAGCAAATTAATATGATATACTCGTTCAGTAGGTCGCCGATTAGGTTGTTTAACCAAATAATCAACGAGACCTTTTCTTTCTTTAATTTCATAAGGGCCTTGCCAATGTGCTAACAACTTTGAATGAGACGTTGGGACGAGTACAATCACACGATCACCGGGACAAACTCGAATGGTGGTGTTTCGTTATAATAACGGGACTGCGCTGCTTGTGCCTTTTCCAAATTTTCTTTTAGAATAGGTCTGATTTTCTCTAGTCTATCGCGTAATTGCGCGATATATTCAAGAATATTTGAAGTTGGGAGGACCTCCTCTTCCCATCCTTCTTTTAACATATCCAAAAGTCCTCTGGGTTGTCTTCCATATAATAATTCAAAGGGAGAAAACCAGTAGAGGTCTGAGGGACTTCCGATAGCAAACAAACGAGAGGAAGCAACTGATCCCAGTTTCTTCCATCCTCGTTAACTACCTTGCGTAACATCTGTTTCAAAGTTTGATTAAACGTTCCACCAATCCGTCAGTTTGGGGATGATAGACAGACGTTTTCAGATGTTTTATTCTGAGTAATTTGGCTACTTCCTGAACGTCTCCGAAGTGAAAGGAGTCCCTTGGTCCGTTAAAACCTCTTTGGGGATCCCAACACGAGCGAATATCCCTACTAATTCCCGTGCGATGTTTTTGTATTAGCTGAGCGCAAGGAACAGCTTCGGAAAGCGAGTGGCATAATCTACTAGCACCAAAATATATTTAAAACCTTTTAACGAGGGTTCCAATGGTCCTACGAGATCGATACCGACTCGTTCAAAGGGATATCAATAAGGGGAAGGGGGGCGAGAGGAGCTCGCGTCCTTCTAGGAATCTGGCGAAGTTGACACTCGGACAGAAGCGCAAAATCGCGGACCTCCTCGTTAATTCCCGGCCAATAGAATCGGAGCTTTATTCTCTCTAACGTTTTTTCGGAGCCTAAATGGGCTCCTAGAAGGTGAGCGTGTGCTAATTCACACACCTTTCGCCGAAAAGTGCGTGGAATTAACAACAACGTTCGCACTTCTCCCTCGTGATCTGCCACTCTATATAATAATTCATTTTTAATACAAAGAAGGCATCGGTGGCATGGGATCCAGGGTTGTATAACCCTCGGTAGATACTACTGCATTCCTAATATTTTTTAAGGAATCATCGTTCCATTGTTCCCTTTAAAAGATGATGGTGTTAATAGGAATTGAGCAGTTAAATCTTGTATAGGGTCTTGTGCGACTTTAAGGGTGGTTTCTGTCTCCACGTCTTCTCGTTAACTGCTGGTTCCCGCAGAGGTCGATGGGACATCAATTTCTTCACATTGGGTACCCGTATGGGTCCGTGCTACTGTGGGACATGGCGTGGAGGCAGTCGGAGCAGTATTCTCCATTACTAAGCCCAAATGTTTTGGAGGTACAGTTACGTTATTACCGCTGGTAATATTATTCCAGTCTCTACCCAATATAACTGGAAAAGGGGATCCGTAATACAGCCATGGCCATACTTGTTAGGTGATGATTCACTGATATTACACATCTGGCCGTTTTATAATACCTGAAATCCCCATGAATACATTTTAGACTAGTTTTTATCCTAGTCCACTGTTGCGTAAAACAAACGGGTGGCAACAATGGAAATGTTACTCCGGAATCAAACATTGCTCTTACCTTCCTGCCATTTATAATAACTGCACCTGTATATGGAAGAGATAAAGGATTAGTCACAGTGGCACAATACCTTTCTCCCTTAACTAATGAGCAATCCATGGGCTCGATGGTACAGTTAGGGGACAGATGTCCAATCTCCCCACACTTGAAACAGCGGGAAGACTAGCACCTCTGTCCCGCTTACGGACGGCAGGCTCGGGAGCTTGTCGGGTGGGCTCAGGAGTTGCCCCACGTGCCTGTTGGGTTCGACGAGAGAACCGTTCCGATTTCCCTGATTTGCAAGCCGCCCAATGACGCTCGTGATCTGGATCAAGGAGTCCATGTCCTCAAAATTATGTTTCCGGACTTGCTGGGCGATATGGTCAGGGAGGGCATGCACAAAAGTCTTGCAAGCGAGCAGTTCAGCCATTTTATGGGAATTATTGATATCGGGCGTAGCCAGCGACATACTTTTCCCCAGGCTTCAAAGCCCTGGGTTCTTATGGTCTGTCGGGATCAAACTGCCACTCCCTCCATTCTCGCCTGCTGTTCGGAGATCGCCGTGGCGTTTGAAGACCTCCTTTTTTAAAGCGTCATAATCAGCAGCCTGCTCCTCAGTTAGATCGTAATAAGCTCTCTGCGCCGTTCCCTTCAGGTAGGGAGCCAGTATGTACGCCCATTCCGACCTCGGCCACGCGTTCCGCTTAGCGGTACGCTCGAAAATCAAAAGTATGTCTCAATGTCATCTGACTCCGTTAGTGTTGCTATAGCAACAGGTGGTGGCCGAGTGACCTACATCCGTGCACTTGCAGTAGCAGCAGCAGCACGAGCGTTGGCTTCAGCTACTTGGGTCCTTGTTTCCCCCATCTGTAGCTTCAGGGTTTGCAGATCTGACATGATGGTGCTCAAAATAGAATTAAGGTCCTGTTCTTCCGACATCTTTTAAATTTGACGAAGAACAATCCTTGTCGACTACGCCAATGTAATAAGGTTTCTTTTGAAAAAGAATAATATTTCCACAAAGAAAAAGTTTTGGGGACCGTCCCCATATATTGTCGTCCAGACAATCAAAGAAAACACGATTCACAGTCTTAAATAAAACAATGAACAATTTTCTTGAGAAAAAATGCCGACTTTATAGAGGGAAGGATTATGGGACAGGAAATGGTTGGCAGTAAGTGACGTCTTGAAACAGGAACCGGAAGTGACGTCATCGGGATGGGACGGAGGTGATGTGAATTGATGGAGCCGGAAGTGACGTCATCATGGTGGAACCGGAAGTGACGTCGCGGCCATTTTGGAATCCGGAAGTGGAGGAGTTATTTTTCTTCCAGTTTTCTGTCAGGCAAAAGAGATTTAGGTAAGTACCACGTGACCACCCTCTATCTCGCGATGTTTCACTCACCTTTAGGCTCTTTGACTGCCTCCTAATCGCACATGTGTGACAATATATACATATACATCTATACTAATAAAAGGCAAAGCCCTCACTGACTGACTGACTCATCACTATTTCTCCAACTTCACGTGTAGGTAGAAGGCTGAAATTTGGCAGGCTCATTCCTTACAGCTTACTTACAAAAGTTAGGCTGGTTTTATTTCGAAATTCTATGTGTAACGGTCATAACTGGATCCTACTTTTGTCCATATATACGGCTATAGCCAGCAGCTCTGTCACCGTGTAAGGCGGAGGTGCGTCCTGCATCATCACGCCTCCCACGTAATTGAGTGCCTGCCCATATAAGGCCGTCAGTCAGCAGCTATCCAATAGACAAACTGCCGCGAAATATTCATAAGACGAATATGATATTCACGAGATACAAGTTTACTCAGAGGACACGGGGTATAAACAAGACTTTTGATCACTTTCTAACGGAGTTAAAATTGCTGGTTAAGGGCTGTACTTATGCAAACGAAGATGAGATGGTCAGGGATAGAATAGAGTTTGGTACAAACTCAGCGAAAGTGCAAGAGAAATTTTCAAGTGCCGGGTCTGAGCTAAAATTAAATAAAGCTGTGGACATCGCAAGATCGCACGAGACCCATAGATTGGATAGATGCTGAAATGAGGAACTCTACGAGGCCACTGAACGCACCGCAGGTGCTCCAAGCACACAAAGAGGTCAAGCGCAAGATCCTCGCGCGCACTACTGCCGACTCCATGGCAGGAATCTGGACAATATTATTTGCCAGACACAGACCAGATTTCAAGACCACGAAAAACTGATGTTTGTCACGCTCCTCGACTCCCAGAAGTTTCCACTGTGTCCACTGCTTCTGTCGAGCGGACATTTTCAGCCCTAGAGCGAAATAAAACTTATGCCAGAAATACGATAACACAGGTTCTACTTTGATGGTGATAGAAATGGACTTTTTGATGGAAC
>NW_024379617.1:0-2752 GCF_016835505.1 Polypterus senegalus
TTTAACTAGGTGTGATTTTTAAAGGGCTGAACTAGCAGTTATCTCAAACTTTACAAGCTAATCTTTAAAACTCCCTTAACTTTAAAAGATCCATCCGTCATGGGCAGAGGTCTGCGCGGTGTTCACACTTTATTTTATTTTATGACACTGTGTATTTGACCTATAATCTTCTCTTGCCTGTCATGGAGCTCTGTCTAATTACCTGAAGTTACAGGAATTGGGAAGTGATGAACTATTTTGGTAAGAATATGTTTTAAGGTCTACATACGTAAGAGTATAAAGGGGAAAAGTGTCACCCTAGGGCCATCCCATGACAAAACAAAAATCATAATTGGGCTTTTCTGTTTTTAACTTTTTAATTAAAAATAGTAAAATGATTTCTAATTATCACCTGTGTAAATAGAAATAATTTCAGTTTTTTGAGTAGACAGAAAATATCGAAATTTTGCGCTAGTGTAACAGTAAGTGCTTTTACATGCACGTACAAAACCGGGATAAGGTAGAAAACCTGCTTTCTTATAAATATCCGTTTAAATGCACAAGTGTATTTAGAGAGGTTTCTTTTGTCTGATTTTAGACAGACCCCAGAAAATAAGCCCTAAGGTTAAGCTCTGTATATATGTGAACATTTTTGACATCAGCCACCAATCAGCCCAGGCTAGATTTTTTAGACGTCTCAAACGTGATTTAAAAGGGAACTGCGGCATATTATTTAACTAGGTGTGATTTTTAAAGGGCTGAACTAGCAGTTATCTCAAGCTTTACAAGCTAATCTTTAAAAATCCCTTAACTTTAAAAGATCCATCGACAGAGGGTCTGCGCGGTCTCGAGCCCGCTGACATATGGGGGTAGGGTAGTTTACAGACAGCTGCTGACAAGCGGGTGATCTTGCAGTGGCTCACCCAGCGGGAGTGGGCGCTCGCGCTCTACGCTGCAGCAGGGGCTGTCAGCCCATGTCTGCGCTCTGAGAGAGAGAGAGAGACAGAGCCCACAGGCCTGCGTCCTTTTCTCTATTTAGATCCGAATATTGTTGCAGCCAGACCTTGAGTTGCCCAGATAAAGGATGATCCTAAACTCCCTTAAAAGAGATGAAAGAAATGACAGAAGCAGCTTCAAAGTGCGTTTCTTTACCCCGAGAAGGACCTCAAAAGAATTCCTCCTCGGCGTGGGAGTCATCCTATGAGTTGCACAGCTCAAGGATGCAATCATCCCTGCCGGAACCTAAACTTCACTTTAAAAATGAAGTACAGCTCATGACTTTATGGTCTCAAGGGGGATGGGTGCTCAAAACGACCAGAGAGAGAGCGCTTGGCACGCGGCAGTTAGGGGTGTGGGGGTGGGTTTTACTAGCCCCGTGTCAGCGTTCTGAAAGCTTCAGGAGCCGGCACGCGCGCAGACTTTCCTTTCTGTATGTAGAGAGAGAGCAGGGCCTGTTCGCAGGGGGGTCTGTTAAAAGCTGACTGAGAAATGCTGACATTTGGTCTTTCTCTCTGGGAGATTCTCTCTAGGCTTTTCTGTGAGATGGAAAAGGCATCTTGACTTAGATGAACCAAAATTGAGATAGATATTTTAAATAATAGATACAGGGGTTCTTACCCAAAGCAGGAGAGGTTATAAGGTAGCTCGGCCCAGGTACAACGCTGGGATCTAGGGCCTAGATTCCATTTTCCCGGTTAGAGTCTTTACAAAATGCTTGGCTGTTTTATTCCGCCCTTTCAGAAGCGGCTGGGAAGTGTAGGAAGGCCAGCCGTCAGGTACGGCCTGACCCACGGGGACCGAAACAGGGTGCGATCGCACTGGCTGGCTCAGACCGTGTCTTCCAGCTGACAGTTTGTTGTCTGTGTGAGGGACAAAAAAAGCAGCTTGACTTAGAGAGGCCAAGATGAGATAGATATTTTAATTTCGTGAACGTGCTGGGCCTGGTGCAAGGCGACTTTGGGCATGTCTGAGCTGGTCAGGACAGGCCCCGGGCCTGTCTGGGCTTGTGCCAGAGAAAGGGCGGGGGCCGAGACAGCCCCGGGCATGTCTGGGCTTGTGCTAGAGAAAGGGCGGGGGCCGAGGCAGCCCCCGGGCATGTCTGAGCTGGTCAGGACAGGCCCCGGGCATGTATGAGCTTGTCGAGGTAAAGGCTGTCACTTGCCCGGGCTTGTCTTTCGGGAGAGGGGGGGTGGTGGGGAGTTCAAGGAGGGGGTAGACATCCATCAAACTGCCCTTGACAGAAAGGAGAACCAATCAGGGGCCAGGGGAGGGTTCAAGGAGGAGTCGGGGTGGGGACGGGAAGCCTTACACCAATCCGACGCCAGGGGGCGGTGCCAAAGGGGGGGAGAGAGGTCACGTGAGGGGCCGGGGAATTCCGGAGTGAGGTCATCAGGGAGCGACGGGGCGGGACTTCCGGTCTTGCGTCAGCGGGGCGGGACTTCCGGTATGAAGTCATTAATCATTATGATTGACAGCTCTAATTGCAATTTTGACAGTATGTGCATGCCTATAACTACTCATAATTACTTTTCTAACACACAGGAAGAACATTTTCATATATATGGAGAATATTCCACAAAGTAAGCATGCAGAATACATCCAGACAGCATATATAGAGGCAGTTTATTGTTTTCAAGAAAAACTAAGTTTAGGATTGAAAAGTCAAAAAGCACAGTAACATCAGACTGTTTACATACTAGTCAGCCTGATAGATCTAACAAATACTGAAGCAGCATGGAGTCATCTTGTGAAATGTACAGTATGGAAACAAAAA
>NW_024379618.1:0-20212 GCF_016835505.1 Polypterus senegalus
GCACTTTTACTAGTTTAGTTGGCACTGGGTCTAGGGAACAAGTAGCGATCTGTACCAACAACATCTTTGCATCCTATGAACAATTACACTCCAAATTGAACTTTCCAAACACATTTCTTCACTACCTTCAAATTCGAAACTTTGTTAAACAGAACCTGCCCGATTTTCCTCACGTCCCACCCGCCTATGCTGGAAAAATATTGAGACTCGACATTTCTGTAATATAAACCTATTTTACAGTCCTCCTCAAGATCAGAAGACATTCATCTCAGAAAATGGAAGGTAGCAATACAGGAATTCAAGCCATAAACACAAACATCTAGTTTAAATTGTCAATGTTTCGGGTGATCTCAACGTTCGAGCTCCAGCTCACTACATGTTGGGCCTACGCCTATTAACATCATTCCGACCCAAAATCTTAAATGCCAATCAGACAGCCTTGGGGTCGCAATCCTCCTAATCCACTAACAGCTGGTCAGGTGGGCTCAAGAGGACTTAAATTATAATATTTTCACCACACTACTGGCACAGACTTACAGTCAAATGAAAAAGTTTGAGAACCCCTCAATTTTGGACTTTTGTTTCTCATTGGCTGAGCCAAAGTAGCAACTTCCTTTTACATATCTGACATGCCTTATGGACACAGTAGGATTTCAGCAGTGACATTAAGTTTACTGGATTAACAGAAAATATGCAACACACAAAATTAGAGAAGTGCATAAATGTGGGCACCCAACAGAGATGATGACATCAGTATTTAGTTGAGCCTCCTGTTGCTCCTTTGAGCCTCTCGACGCTGTCCTCCTATAGCCTGTGATGAGTGTCTGGACTCTGGATGGAGGTATATTCTGACCATTCTTCATACAAAATCTCTCCAGTTCAGTTCAATTTGATGGACAGCCTGCTTCAAATCATCCCATAGATTGCCGATGATCTTCAAGTCAGGGGACTGTGACGGCCATTCCAGAACATTGGACTTCTCCCTCTGCATGAATGCCTTTGTAGATTTCCAACTGTGTTTTGGGTCATTGTCTTGTTGGAATATCCAACCCCTGCTTAACTTCAACTCTGTGACTGATGCTTAAACATTATCCTGAAGAATTTGTTGATATTGGGTTGAATTCATCCGACCCTCGACTTTAACAAGGGCCCCAGTCCCTGAATCTGGCCACACACAGCCCCACAGCATGATGGGACCTTCACCAAATTTGACAGGAGGTAGCAGGTGTTTCTCTTGTAATGCGGCGTTCTTCTTCCGCCATGCAAAGCGCTTTTGTTCTGACTAAACTCCATTTGTGTCTCATCAGTCCAAAGCACTTTGTTCCCAAATGACTCTGGCTTTGTCTAAATAGGCATTGGCATACAACAAGCGTTAATTCTGTTTGTGGTGTGAGTGCAGAAAGGACTTCTTTCTCATCACCCTGCCATACAGATGTTCTGAATTTTAGAACGATGTACAGATACACCATCGGCAGTGAGATGTTCTTGCAGGTCTTTGAGGTGATCTGTGGTTGTCTGTAACCATTCTCACAATCCTGTCATATGTCACTCCTGTATTTTTCTTGGCCTGCCAGACCTGCTGGTTTAACAGCAACTGTGCCTGTGGCCTTCCATTTCCTGATTCCATTCCTTACAGTTGAAGCTGACAGTTTTAACCTCTGAGATGGCTTTTTGTAGCCTTCCCCTAAACCAGGAGACTCAACAATCTTTGTTTTCTGATCTTTGGAGAGTTGCTTTGAGGATCCCATGCTGTCTGTCGCTCTTCAGAGGAGTCAAAGGGAAGGAAGCACAACTTGCAACTGACCACCTTTTAAATACCTTTGACCACTCATGACTGGACACTCCTGTCTATGAAGTTCAAATCTTAAGGAGCTCATCCAACCAAGTAATCAGGACTGAGCAGTGACAGGCATTCAAATCAGCACAATGACAAGGGGACCCACATTTTGCACACACATTTGATTTAATTTCACACAACTAAATACCGCTCACTAAAAATCTTTGATCGAAAAACACCGTAAGTACTCCTAGGAAATGACAGACATACCACTGTTATCGCTTGTTGTTGAAAGGAGAGTCGATTATTATGCAGGCTGAGAGGGGGTCCCAGACTTTTTCATTTGACTGTATCTCGCTCAACTGGAAGAATTCTAACTCTCCCATTCTAACTCAGTGGGCTTCTGATGTTATATATTATTTGAAACTGGAAAAAATCTAATTTGCACTTAGAGGATCTGAACAAAACTTTTTCATAACCTGGCAGGATCTAATCAATAACTTTTAGAATAAGCATTTAAATTGAGGAGGCAGGGCCTGTCCGCTATTTTACTCCATTTATTTTCATTCATTTATTAATTTGTCTATTCACTTACCTTCACTAGCATAAAGTTTTACTCTGCTGGCCTATCTGTCTTTCTCAAAGGGGTGGGGGTTGATTTTTTTTTAACCTATTTTTGTTAAACTTGATTTAATTGTATGGAATGTTATTTAAAATTAATAAAATAAAAAATAAAACAGTAACTAGAAACCCCAGGTCCTCTTGCAGCACCTCCTGGCAGCACCCACGGTACCAGCAGGGCTGTGAAGCCAAACTCCAGATCCCATGGTGCTCTGCTGGAATCCGGGGGGCACCGCTATGCTGCAGGGTAATCGCCATCTAGTGTCTTGTCCCAGAGTAGCTGCCTTCCCCTGTCTTTCCAATCTTTGGGCATCCCGAGTCCATCACAGCGCTCAACCAAAAACATTTTTGCTGATGGCTTTAAAAAGTTTAATGACGCTGGAATAATTGCATCACAAAGGAAGGTGCCTATGTAGAAAAGTGATGTCATTTGTTTTCAAAATTCTTAATAAATAGAGTTAAACTAAAACTTTTGAACGTCCCTCGATGTACAAGTCTCTAAGTGTTTCAATCCCGGACATTTTCAGACATTGAACAGAAGTATATGTTTGAGAGACTGGAAACAGTTGGTTGTTACACAGAAGTGCAACAGATTAAAGCTTTTCTGTCTTAAAGTGCTTCCTCCATATTCTGAGAGAATGAACGGTAATTGGATTTTTAGTGTAATGACAGCAGTTTGCATTAGCTGGGGCACAGAGCAGGGAGTATAAAGAAGCACTGCAACAATTTTATTTCTATTGCAGACCAGGCGTGTGGATATTCATCAATTTGTGCCGATGTCCTGGTCTTTACAGTCAAAGTCACAGTGAACTTTATTGTCATCTCAACGAAATACAAGTATACAGATAGACGAAATTGCAAAGCAATGCACATAAAAATTAAGATTAAATTAAAATTAACCTTAAAATTAAAAATGAAAATTTAAAATTAAAACACATTGTGCAAAGACAAGACAAAGAAGTAGCAGCAATATTGACGTGTAGTAAGTAATATGAACATTGATGCAATGTATGGTATTTGGGATTTAGATACATAAATATAGTCAATATATATGTAATATAATAAATAAATAATAGATATAGATAATACAGAAATTATCAGTGTATGGTAATAGTTGGGTGGCACGGTGGCGCAGTGGGTAGTTCTGCTGCTTTGCAGTTAGGAGACCTGGGTCCTCCCTGCGTGGAGTTTGCATGTTCTCCCCGGGTCTCATGGGTTTCCTCCCACAGTCCAAAGACATGCAGGTTAGGTGCATTGGCAATCCTAAATTGTCCTGTGTGTGTGTGCCCTGCAGTGGGCTGCCACCCCTGCCCGGAGTTTGTTTCCTGCCTTGCGCCTGTGTTGGCTGGGACTGGCTCCAGCAGACCCCCGTGACCCTGTAGTTAGGATATAGCGGGTTGGATAATGGATGGATGGATGGATGGATGGTGATAGTTGTTGAAGTCATGTGTAATCAATGACATGTCAGAATGTTTCACAGCAGAAGGATATCAAGCGTGTCAAACTCAGTCAGTCTGAGATTTTCAGTTCTTCTCTACTTGCACGCTCGTCTTTACAGGACAGTGACTTGATGCATAAAAGTTCTGCTTTTAGAGGTGGTTGAGGTCGTGTGGCAGATCCCAGGGGGCAGCCTGGTGTTAAGGAGTCTGACAGCATGGGGGTAAAAACTCTCCTGCAGCCTGGCAGATTTGGTTCTGATGCTGCAGTATCTTTTCTTGGATGGCAGAAGGGTGAAAAGTCCATGTGAGGGGTGTAAGGGGGTCCTGCTCAATGCTGCAGGCCTTGCAGACAATGCGCTTGTAAAATGTGTCCTGTAGTGAAGGGAGACACCCCAATAATGCTCTCTGCTGTCTTCACTATCCTGTGTGGTTGGATATGTTGCAGTTGCCATACCAGACCGTGATGCAGCTGGTCAGCACACTCTCAATGGTGCCTCTGTAAAAGGAGGGAAGACTTGTTCGCTTCAGCCGCCTCAGGAAGTGTAGTCTCTGCTGGGCTATCTTGATTAGTGATGAGGTGTTATGTGTCCATGTAAGTTCCTCAGTTATGTGCACACCGAGGAACTTGGTACTCCTAACACATCTAAACTGTTGATGCTGAGTGGGATGTGGGCAGGATGTGATTTTCCTGAAGTCCACGATTATCTCTTTTGTCTTGTCGACATTGAGAGATAGATTGTTGTCTTCACACCGTTCCACCTCATCTCTGTATGCTGTTTCATCATCCCTGCTTATCAGTCCCAGCACCGCCGTATCATCTGCAAACTTGATGATGTGGTTGGTGTTGTGTGTGGCTGTGCAGTCGTGAGTCAGCAGGGTGAAGAGCAGTGGACTAAGCACACAGCCCTGCGGCGCAATGCTAATGTGTGATGTTGCTGGAGATGTTGCAGCCCATCCAGACTGACTTGGGCCTCTCTGTCAAGAAGTCCTGGATCCAACTGCAGAGGGTGGTGTATCGCTTGTATATTAGCTGCTCAGTAATAAAATTGAAAGCTGGGTAGTGCCATGCCACCTTCTGCCTTAGGTTGTTAAACAGTAGAGTCGCCTTTGGATGTGTGGATGTTTCACATTCCAAATAAATGAAGTTATGATTAAGTCTGACTTCTTTAAAAAATGATTTTTTAATGTATATGTATAGGAAGAGCAGGTTGGGAAGAACAGTCATCTTGACGATGTTAATCCTCCCTGCTAATGTAAAGTGGTGGGTAGACCATCTAGTCACGTCTTGTTTAATTGTTTCCATGCAGACAGCAAAATTTTGTTGAAAAACCGCTTTATACTTGTAATATTTACCCCTAGATATGTAAACTGATCTGCTAAGCTAAATGGGAAGGTGTCCGGTCTGATATTACGTGCTGGAAAAACCTCGTTTTTAGTCCAAGTCCAAATATCTTTTGGAAATTTGCTAATGCTTATAGGACTGCTGGCACAGAATTTTGTGGGTCCGATATATACAATGCCATACCATCTGCATATTGTGATATTTTCAGTTCAAGTTCTTCTCTGAGAATCCCCTTAATCTCTGATGCATTTCTATCCCTCCTAACCTGCATGCCTTTGGATTGTGGGAGGAAACCCACACGAACACGGATTGGACGTGCAAAATCCACAAAGGGAGCATTCAGGATCGGAAACCTGGTTTCCTTACTGCAAGGCAGCAGTGCTTCTACTGTGCCAAGAGGCCACCCTTCATTATGCCATACTGTACCCAATAATATAGTAAATTATATGAATTACCCATTTAGTAAAACAGGCCTGGTGGTACAATAGTTAGTTGGTCTCTTACGATCACATTGTGCATTTAGGAATCTCTGGTCACAAGAGCCTATCCCCCTCTTTCATTGTGCGTTTTGTTTCCTTTGTTCATTGTACATTCCAGTCCTCTTGTGGATGTCGAATGACATTACACACAGGCACAGACGCTGGACACTGGACCTTATGCCATTTTATATATCACCTGTGTAATACAGGCTCAAATCTAAACAATCGGGGTGGACCTCAGTGTTAATGGTTGTATGGAATTGTTAATGGAATGTATTTTGTAATGAATGCAGTAACAACAACAACATTTATTTAAATAGCACATTTTCATACAAAAAGTAGCTCAAAGTGCTTAAATAGTACTAAAATAGTATTAAAAGTAATAAAATGGATTGCAATATTTCATTCCAACAGATGGTGCATCACAAACATTTGTAGAATTAATATGCATTACTGCAAATGCTTAGGATGTGCCATCTGTTGAAATGCATCCAAACATTAACAAATGGCATATAACAGAGACATATGCTGTTGCATTTGTGTTTCCAACAGATTATTACAATTGTATGTGATGTGTGTCACACATGCACATCAAAGGGTCACCTTCCTGGCTCATCTGTGGTAAGCAATACCATGATGAGACAAAAGGGGCACTGTTGCTAATGGGGTCATCTCTTTCAATTCAACTCTTTCAAGAAGATGCCCAATGAGGGCAACTCACTGCACCCCTTCTGGTTAGAGGAGTAGAAATTTGGGGTGTTCCTGCGAGATGTCTTATTTGATTGTAGACTTGGCACAGGATGGCACTCTACCCAGGCCTGACCCTTTAAGAGAGGCACTGCAGTCTAGTGGTTTTTGTTTGTTTGTTTTGTACCACGGAGGGCTATTTCTGTTCTTGCTGGCAACAATATTAGACGGGGCAGCCCAACACTTATTTTGCATCTTGTGTTATACGTCCCCAACCGTATGAGCCATCTGTTAGAATGAAAAAGACATAGCAATTGGATGGACACATAGACACTCATCTTTTGATTAAGGTGAGCTAGCTGTGCAACCCATCTAAGATGGGTTGAAATCAAAATAATTAACATAAACCTCAGAGTTAATGTTTGCAGTGAACCTTCTATAGGAGCGCATTTTGTATGCATGTGGTAATAAAATGCATTCCAACAGATGGAGCATTACAAATATTGGTGGTAAAATGCATTTCCAACAAATATTTGTACCCCCGACTATATCTGTTCTTGCTGGCACCAATATTAGATGGGGCAGCCCAACATTTATTTTGGATCTTGTGATATATGTTCCTTAACCGTATGCGCCCTCTGTTGGAATGAAAAAGACATAGGAATCGGATGGACACACAGACACTCATCTTTTGATTAAGGTGAGCTAGCTGTGCTACCCATCTAAGATGGGTTAAAATCAAAATAATTAACATAAACCTCAGAGTTAATGTTTGCAGTGGACCTTCTATTGGAGAGCATTTTGTAATGTATGTAGTGATAAATGCATTCCAACAGATGGAGCATCACAAACAATTATGGTAAAATGCATTTCCAACAAATATTTGTACCTCGGAGGCTATTTCTGTTCTTGCCGGCACCAATATTAGATGGGGCAGCCCAACCTTTATTTTGGATCTCGTGTTATACGTTCCTCAACCATATGCAACATCTGTTGGAATACCTACTGGATGTACACAAAATACACAGAAATCCTTTTTAAGGTGGACATTATATTATATTATATTATATTATATTATATTATATTATATTATATTATATTATATAGGGCAGCACGGTGGCAGTGTTAGCGCTGCTGCTCGCAGTTAGGAGACCCGGGTTCACTTCCCGGGTCCTCCCTCATGGAGTTTGCATGTTCTCCCCGTGTCTGCGTGGGTTTCCTCCCACAATCCAAAGACATGCAGGTTAGGTGGATTGGCGATTCTAAATTGGCCCTAGTGTGTGCTTGGTGTGTGGGTGTGTTTGTGTGTGTCCTGCGGTGGGTTGGCACCCTGCCCAGGATTGGTTCCTGCCTTGTGCCCTGTGTTGGCTGGGATTGGCTCCAGCAGACCCCCGTGATCCTATTCGGGTTCAGCGGGTTAGAAACTGGATGGATGGATGGATATATTATATTATATATATTATATTATATTATATTATATTATATTATATTATATTATATTATATTATATTGCCCCCAAAACCCTCAAACAGTATAATCTTCAATTTTTGTTGTATTCCTTTTCCTCTTCCCTCTCACTTTCATGGCTTCTCCATTTCACCCTTTAATTGCCTAGCATTTTCACACTCACCTATCCATTCATGATGTGAACCTGCCACAGCCCTTCCCTTTTCCTCTCCCTCCTGTTCCCTTGGACCACCAGACCCCTTAACTCTGTGTTTCTCTTAACTCCCAAACCCCCTTCTTCTCTCTCACACCAGTGACCACCTAGAACCGTCTTGCTGTTTGTCCCACCGGTCCCGGCCCCCTTTCTAATAATAAAGCCTCACGGGGACAGGCTGTTGGGCGGCGTCCTTCCACAGTGTTCCAGTCCACGTGATGTGGTGACGTCCCTCCAATAAAAAGAAGGTCAATGAGGGGAGAGCCGAGGTGAACTTTCGCCCCCTGGAGTGAGTGGGAGGTGAGTGAAGGCACATTTGAATGCCGTATATCAAGAAGGGGGCTGTTGGAGGGCTGAAGGCTTTATGAGCCTCATTACAGCAGGTCTGGAGGAGCACAAAGCACTTCGTAAATCATTTCAAACGAGTTCACAGGCTACGGCTCCCGTTTTCAATTAGCCCAACGTAAACAGACCGAACAGCCCGGGCTGTGGTGCCTCCTAACAGGAAGGGCCCGATGCTGCGCATTTACCGTCCTCCATTGTCAGCGGCATTTCAGGTTCGGAGTTTCAGGTTTCTAAAGGGTTCCATATGAAGAGCTCATCAGCTTCTGATGTTGAAAACATGTGCCGGGCCACTGGGGAAATAAACAAGGAAACTTGTACTCACGTCGACCAAGTCAATGCCCGGCACTTTGCCTTTACCGAGCTGCATACAAATGGCACCTCACGCTCTTGATGACGTGCTTATGGGTGCCTTCACATCCTTATTCAGTGCCGTCAGATCTGAACTTGACTTCCACGCTGATTTCTTTGGTTCTGCTGCTTCCTCCTGTCACCTGAGATGGGGTGGTGGGTGTCATGTAAAGTCACAAAAGGGTCCACCCAAATGGTGGCACTCTTGTGTGTCTTTCTGCTGTTTATGGGGGGGCTCTAGAAGAATGAGTTGAGGAACTGGTGGCACTGCTCTGGAGTGGAAGGGAACTGGAGAGGCCATGTCACATGACACCATTTTCCCAATGACTGTCAGTTGCGTCCCATAAGTATTCAGACCCCTTCTGCACTCTTTATTGTGTTGTAGATTTACCTTTAAATGGGGCGTCAGTGAGCTGCAGACCCCAACACACAGTACACCTGCACAGTCCCAGTTTCAAATAATGGATGGTTTTATTATAAATACATTCAAAGTGACACAAGCACAAACACAAACATCGCTCTTCCTCTCCACAAAACTTTCTTTCTCCAACCGCACCACTCAAGCGTTGCTCCACTACACTTCCCATGCCATCTAATGGAGCTTGAGAGGATCTGCCAGGAAGGATGAGATCAACTGCCCAGATCCAGGTGTGCCAAGCTTCAATCAATCAATCAATCAACATTTATTTCTATAGCACATATTCATACAAACAAATGTAGCTCAAAGTGCTTTACAAAATGAAGAATAGAAAAATAGAAGACACAATAAAAAATAAACATAAGTCAACATTAATTAACATGGAATAAGTAAGGTCCGATGGCCAGGGTGGACAGAAAAAGCAAAAAAAACTCCAAGCTTGTAGAGACTTACACAAGAAGACTCAGAGCTGGGATTGCTACCAGTGTGGATTCCATAAAATCCTAAATTAAGGGTCTGAATACTTCTAGGGAATAACAGATTTCAGATTTTTATTTAAAATAAATCAGCATCATTTAATTACATTATATTAATTTCAAAATCAAAAATTAGTAATGAAACAGAAATCAAGCATAGTTGGAGAGCTATGCCCAGAGTTCCTCAAGGCTCTGGATGTTGCAGGACTGTCTTGGTTGACACGTCTCTGCAACATCGCATGGACATTGGGGACAGTGCCTCTGGATTGGCAGGCCGGGGTGGTGGTCCCCGTCTTTAAAAAGGGGGACCGGAGGGTGTGTTCCAACTACAGAGGGATCACACTCCTCAGCCTCCCTGGAAAAGTCTATTCGGGGGTTCTGGAGAGGAGGGTCCATCGGATAGTCGAACCTCGGATTCAGGAGGAACAATGTGGTTTTCGTCCTGGTCGCGGAACAGTAGACCAGCTCTACACCCTTAGCAGAGTCCTGGAGGGTGCATGGGAGTTTGCCCAACCAGTCTACATGTGTTTTGTGGACTTGGAAAAGGCGTTCGACCGTGTCCCTCTGGGAATCCTGTGGGGTGCCCGACCCCTGATAAGAGCTGTTCGGTCCCTGTACAACCGGTGTCAGAGCTTGGTCCGCATTGCCGGCAGTAAGTCGAGCCCGTTTCCAGTGAGAGTTGGACTCCGCCAGGGCTGCCCTTTGCCACCGATTCTGTTCATAACTTTTATGGACAGAACTTCTAGGTGCAGCCAGGGTGTTGAGGGGGTCCGGTTTGGTGGACTCAGGATTGGGTCACTGCTTTTTGCAGATGATGTTGTCCTGTTTGCTTCATCAGGCCGTGATCTTCAGCTCTCTGGAGCGTTCGCAGCTGAGTGTGAAGCGGCTGGGATGAGAATCAGCACCTTCAAATCCGAGAGCATGGTCCTCAGCCGAAAAGGGTGGAGTGCCCTCTCAGGGTTGGGGCGAGATCCTGCCCCAAGTGGAGGAGTTCAAGTATCTCGGGGTCTTGTTCACGAGTGAGGGAAGAATGGAGCATGAGATCGACAGGCGGATCGGTGCGGCATCCTCAGTGATGCGGGCTCTGCATCTGTCTGTCGTGGTGAAAAAGGAGCTGAGCCGTAAGGCAAAGCTCTCAATTTACCAGTCGATCTACGTTCCTACCCTCACCTATGGTCATGAGCTATGGGTAGTGACCGAAAGAACGAGATCGTGAATACAAGCGGCTGAAATGAGTTTCCTCCGCAGGGTGTCTGGGCTTTCCCTTAAAGATAGGGTGAGAAGCTCAGTCATCCAGGAGGGGCTCAGAGTAGAGCATCGAGAGGAGTCAGATGAGGTGGCTCGGGCATCTGATCAGGATGCCTCCTGGACGCCTCCCTGGTGAGGTGTTCCAGGCACGTCCAACCGGGAGGAGGCCCCGGGGAAGACCCAGGACATGCTGGAGGGACTATGTCTCCTGGCTGATCCTGGGAACGTCTCGGAATTCCCCTGGAAGGGCTAGAAGAAGTGGCCGGGGAGAGGGAAGTCTGGGCATCTCTGCTCAAGCTGCTGCCCCCGCGACCCGACCTCGGATAATTGGAAGAAGATGGATGGATGAATGGATAGTTGGAGAGCTGGCATCATCGTTTGTTAGTATTATCTTTGTATTTTCTGGTTCAGTGCCGGACAAAGCCCATATGGAGTCGTTGGCAATGTGGCGGTCCACCTCAGCTTCTGGACGGTCCGCCCCTTGATTTACCCAAATGGAGCCCCTCGTGGTGGGGAGGGGGTTTAAATGTCCAGCTTGAGTGACATAAACAACACCCTCAGATGACTGCAGGGCCACCTCTTCAATTGACGCACCTTCTTCTGGTTATTGTGCTCGTTTTTGAAATCTGATTTTCTGGATAGCGGATTGGATTTGTTGGCCTTGGGTCACCTGTTTAGTTTGGCTATTTTCATGCTCTTTTTTTTCAACAATCTAAACATATTCTTAATTTCTTATGATTTTTCATTTTTCTTGTATTCTCAGGCCAGATGGTTTACAGTTTTCCTTTGGTAGAACATTTTGAGTATTTTGAACTTTTGAAAGCCCCATTTGAATCTGTGCAGGCCTTGCAGCCTGCCTTTTGAGTTCGGGTCTGGCTACCTGGGGTGAGACCTGTTTCTGATACTGAGCAGTGAACTCCTGCTCAGGTATTCATTTATTTTGAGGCCTGTTCACCTATTTGCTCCATCTTGTGTGCTGCTAATCAGCACAGTAGCCATAAAAAATAATTAACCCTCATAGAAAAATCTGCAAATGTGACGTCATGTGGTGCACATCCCCGGATGTCACATCAACCACATAGCAACTGCTAAACAAAACAGCGAGACCCATGAAATTCAAAATGACAAAATTGTGTTTGTGCCAATAACGCAGTTGAATTTGTGAAATAACAAAGAGCAGAACCTCAAAAACAGACACAGATTACAAACATGAGAAAAATGTAATAACATGTGACAATTGCAATTAACAAATATGATGCAAAAAATAAATAAATAAAATGACCCTCAAAGTGCCAAGTTCATAAAATGGGTCAAAATAATTCAATATTCCACAATGCTGACAGTAAAGAACTTCAGTGTGATGCCCACTAGGGGTCAGTAACTGCTTAAAAAACCCTCAGTGATTTGTGACAAATATATTAGAGAAAAGACAGAGAGGATTGTGCCAGTACCACACCTTCCTGCAGGGGCACTGTCTGTCCCTCTCCCCCTTATACCATTGGTGTCTTTACAGGACACACACAAGGCTCTAACATCATCTTTTCTCCCAAAGTACAGAATGCCTCTTTTTTTTTTAGCATTTATTCTTTCTTTTGTTTGAACAGATGATGGACAGCAAGCCCCCAGTGTATGTCATTTCCCAAGCTCCTCACCCAAAAGCTGCTTTGCCAGCTGGCACACTAAATGAACATTTGAGAGTTCATTCAGCAATAAAGCGACTTTGAAAGCTGCTGCCTCTCACAGAGAACACAAGCGGCAGACAAGACGTGGCACGGAACAGCAGGGGCAGCGTGGCCTTTGAAACTCTCGGTTTGGATTCCCTGCTGGAGTTCAGCACCTCTGACATGGAACTGGTGTTCACCTCTGCAGTGCAGTTCAGAACACTGTCAATCACGTGTTTACAAAGAGAGCAGACAAGCCCTGGCAAGCACCCCACAAGCACAAATAAGTTGTCATCGAATGGAAGGGTGGCAGAGGTGGCATTTCAAAGACAGTGTCATCAAGCACAGAGCACAAGGCGCACGTCTCCTCACAGGCCAAGCTAAAGAGGCAATCTGGGCACTTGGCAGCTCTTCATGTGAGCTGCCTTAAGAACGGGCAAAAGGGAGGACTGACGAGACAGACTGATCTGTCCATCTCAACATCCGCAGTGACACGGTCACCAGAGGCCGGGAGTGACAGCAATACTCACTGGGTGCCAAGTGTGCCAGGCAGCCCACAACATCGACTCAGCTGTTACTGTGGGCACAAGTTTACTGTCGGTGCTCACAGCTGCATATTGTCCTTTCAGCAGAGTTTGAAAAAACAACAACACTTAAATAATTGAATGAAACAATTTTACCAACAACATTAATAATAATAATAATAATAATAATAATAATACATTTTATTTATATAGTGCCTTTCCCATTCCCATGGTGTGAAATGCACTACATAATAGATAGATAGATAGATAGATAGATAGATAGATAGATAGATAGATAGATAGATAGATAGATAGATAGAAGTGAAAGGCACTATATGATAGATAGATAGATTGATAGATAGAAGTGAAAGGCACTATATGATAGATAGATAGATAGATAGATAGATAGATAGATAGATAGATAGAAGTGAAAGGCACTATATGATAGACTGATAGATAGATAGATAGATAGATAGATAGATAGATAGATAGAATTTAAAGGCACTATATGATAGATAGATAGATAGATAGATAGATAGATAGATAGATAGATAGATAGATAGATAGATGATAGATAGATAGAAGTGAAAGGCACTATATGATAGATAGATAGATAGATAGATAGAAGTGAAAGGCACTATATGATAGATAGATAGATAGATAGATAGATAGATAGATAGATAGATAGAAAGGCACTATATAATAGATAGATAGAGAAATAGACAGATACATTTTTGTGATGGACATGCATATTTTAGAAACATTTTCTCTTTCTTTCACTTCGACTCTCCTTCACCCCGACTGCTCACCTCTTGAGCTCCATCAGGAGGAAGTCAATTACCCCATCCTCGGTGTGGGCAGCTGTCCCGCGCCCATTTCGCCGTCTCCACTTGTAAACAGGCTTCACCTTTTGACGCGGGCTAATTGACCGCAGGGTGTCTACTGATGATTGAGTGGCTCTGCTCATGGAGAGGAAGCGGAGATCAAGGAGGGCGCTGCTTAGTCTCCAGTCACGCCGAGGCAGAACCTGCGCGGTGGGACGATGGGTAAATGTTGACTTGAAAGTGTTGGGTGGCTAAAAATTGCAGTTACTCAGCTGCCTCTGCTTAGTTCTCGGCCTGCCAGCGAGGGTCTTTTTTTTCCCCTGGTCTCCTTTGCTCTATGAATAATTAAGTCACAGCTATTGCCTAATGGCCTGCAATCCACACTAATGGTGTCTTATTGTTCTTAAGGATCATCACAATGGGCTTGTTACAGATCAGTAATGTATTTCCAGCAGTTGCCCTCACTTGCGGTGAGAGGCGGCACGTTGACTTCCTCACATGTGCGGTGCATGAAGATCACTCAGCACTTAATGGTGTGGTCCTTGGGGAGCTCCGGGCCTTCACTTGGCCATCAGCAGAGAGGTTGAGGTGTGGTCTGATTGTGTGCTCCTGTTCTAGCAGGCTGCTTGAAACAAAGTTAAAAGTGACCACATGTAGCGGCCTTTTGCAGTTGTGTGACGTTACCGACCAGCATACATATTTGTCCCTGTTGTCACATCAGTCATTTGTCTGCAGCTCATGTAGGGAAAAAGAAACTTCAAGGCTGATATGGGGTTGTCCTGTAACATATGTGACAGTGTGGCAGTGTGTGCCACTCGAACTGCTAGTGTATTTATTTCACATCGTTCAGTTATGTGTCCAGCAGGGAAGCAGTAAGAGTGAGCCCCCCCTTGGCTCCAATGGCTGATGTCCCCCTCTCATATTTGACATTTCCTGGAACTGTCCAGCAGTCCATGACATACATTGACCGGGAGAACATTTTTTTTCCCCAGTCATTTCAGCCATGTGATGTCTGAGGGGTGCACAACCCAATTTAAACCCTCCCCACCCCACAGAAAGTTTTGGGCTTTGACTTGGCCATTCTAGAACCTTCCGTTTCTTTTCTCTTCATGTATTTCTCATTGGATTTACAGTACTGGTATACTTAGGGCCATCGTCATGTTGCAAGGTCCGCTTTTGCTTGAGCTTCGGTCTTATGACTGGTGGTCTCACTGGTGGTCTCACGTTATCCGCAAGCTCAAAGAAGAATTCCTAGTAGGTTTCTATGATGGAGAGCCGATCTTTGTGTGCTTTGGATCATTGTTGTGTGGAAGAGGTCCATTTCCCGCTCATCTTCAACTTTCGGACAGATGGTCTCAAATTTACCTCAAGTATGTTGTGGTAGGATGCAGAATTTGACTTGATGACTACAGGCTGCCCTGAAACCTGAAGTAGCAAAGCAACCACAACCCACCACCACACTTTACAGTTGCTATCAGCTTATTTTGGTCAAATGCTATCCTTGTTTTTCTTTCAAACAGATCTACTGGCACTGCAGCCTGTCTGTCCAGAGCACTCAATTCCAAAAATCCAGCCCCCTAATGTTCTTTCTGGTGTTCCTCCTGAAACATCCAGATCTTCCATGAGGAAACTCTCAGGTTCTTGGAGACTTCATTCAGCATTTTGTTTGAGCTCAACTTGCTGGGGTGACCTGATCTGACCAACTTGGTTGTTGTTTGTAATCTTCTCCACCTGATCTTCTGGACAGTGGAGTTGTTGATTTCCCATTGTTAGGAAATCCCTTCCCAGACTATTAGGCATCTAGAAACATATTTCTGAAGGCTTCAGATACAGCGGGGAAAATAAGTATTGAACGCATCTATGTTTTTCTTAGTAAATATATTTCTAATGGGGCTACTGACATGAAATTTTCACCAGATGGTGGTAACAACCCAAGTAATCCACACATACAAAGAAATCGAAATAAATAAGTCCATAAATTATGTGTAATAAAGTGGAATGGCACAGGGAATAAGAATTGAATACACTTATCAAGTAGAAAAGCCTTTCCTGGTGATGACAGCTTCAAGATGCCTCCTGTATGGAGAAACGAGTCCCATGCATTGCCCAGCTGTGATTTTGGCCAATTCTTCCACATAAACTCTCTTCAAATCTGGAAGGTTCTGGGGGTCTCTTCTATGAACTCAGATCGAAGATGTGCTTTAAAGTTTGTGAACCCTTTAGAATTTTCTATATTTCTCATAAATATGACCTAAAACATCATCAGATTTTCACTCAAGTCCTTAAAGTAGATAAAGAGAAACCAGTTAAACAAATGAGACAGAAATATTATACTTGGTCATTTATTTATTAAGGAAAATGATCGAATATTACATATTTGTGAGTGGCAAAAGTATGTGAACCTCTAGGATTAGCAGTGAGTTTGAAGGTGAAATTCGAGTCAATGGGATGCCAGTCAGCTGTGAGTGGGCACCCTGTGTCATTTAAAGAACAACAGGATCTATCAAAGTCTGCTCTTCACAACACATGTTTGTGGAAGTGTATCATGGCAAGAACAAAGGAGATTTCTGAGGACCTACAAAAAAGAGCTGTTGATGCTCATCAGGCTGGAAAAGGTTACAAAACCATCTCTAAAGAGTCTGGACTCCACCAATCCACAGTCAGACAGATTGTGTACAAATGGAGGAAATTCAAGACCATTGTTACCCTCCTCAGGAGTGGTCAACCAACAAAGATCATTCCATGAGCAAGGCACGCAGTAATAGTCAGTGCGGTCACAAAGGACCCCAGGGTAACTTCTAAGCCACTGAAGGCCTCTCACACTGGCTGATGTTCATGTTCATGAGTCCACCACCAGGAGAACACTGAACAACAATGGTGTGTATGGCAGGGTGGCAAGGAGAAAGCCACTGCTCTCCAAAAAACACAATGCTGCTCGTCTGCAGTTTGCTAAAGATCACGTGGACAAACCAGAAGGCTACTGGAAGAATGTTTTGTGGACGGATGAGACCAAATAGAACTTTATGGTTTAAATGAAAAGCGTTATGTTTGGAAAAAGGAAAACACTGCATTCCAGCATAAGAACCTGATCCCATCTGTGAAACATGCTGGTGGTAGTATCATGGTCTGGGCCTGTTTTGCTACATCTGGGCCAGGATGGCTTGCCTTCAGTGATGGAACAATGAATTCTGAATGATATCAGAGAATTCTAAAGGAAAATGTCAGGACATCTGTCCATGAACTGAATCTCAAGAGAAGGTGGGTCATGCAGCAAGACAACAACCCTAAGCACACAAGTCGTTCTACCAAAGAATTGTTAAAGAAGAATAAAGTGAATGTTCTGGAATGGCCAAGTCAAAGTCCTGACCTTAATCCAATTGAAATGTTGTGGAAGGACCTGAAGCGAGCAGTTCATGTGAGGAAACCCACCAACATCCCAGAGTTGAACCTGTTCTGTATGGAGGTATGGGCGATTCCTCAAAGCCGTGTGTAGGAATGAGCAAAAGTTACCGGAAAGCGCTCAGTTGAGTTATTGGGGGTCACAGCAGACACTTGTTGTAAAGCAAAGGTTCACATACTTTTGCCTCTCACAAATATGTAATATTCAATCATCTACCTTAATAAATAAATGACCAAGTATAATATTTTTGTCTCATTTGTTTAATGAGAGGAGTCAGATGAGGTGACTCGGGCATCTGATCAGGATGCTCTCCTAGACGCTCTCTGGTGAGGTGTTCGGCACGTCAAGCTGCTGCCCCAGACCTGACCTCAGATAAGCGGAAGAGGATGGATGGGTGGATGGATGGATGTTTAACTGGTTTCTCTTTACCTACTTTTAGGACTTGAGTGAAAATCTGATGATGTTTTAGGTCTTATTTATACAGAAATATAGAAAATTCTTTCAAGCACAACTGTTCAGTTCTTTCCATAGATTTTCAATTGGATTCAAGTCGGCTGACTGACTGGGCCATTCTAGCAGCTTTATTTTCTTTATTCTCTGAAACCAACTGAGAGTTTCCTTGGCTGTGTGTTTGAGGTCCTTGTCTTGCTGAAATGTCCCCCCTTGTTTCATCTTCAGCATCCTGGTAGATGGCAGCAGGTTCTTCTCAAGAATGTCCTGCTACATTTCTCCATTCATCCTTCCTTCAATTCCGTGAAGTCTGCCAGCCCCACACCATGATATGCCCACCTCCAAACTTCACGGTTGATGTGGTGTTTTGGGGTGATGTGCAGTGACATTTCTCCTCAAAGACATCCAAAGAGTTCAATTTTGGTCTCATCTGACCAGACTCTGTTCTCCCAGGATTTCATTGGCTTCTCCAAATGCTGTGCAGTAAACTTTCAATGAGCTTCAATGTGCTTTATTTTCAGGGTGCTGGGAGTCCTGCGTGGTGAGCGTCGTAGAGGTCATGATGGTAGAGTGCATCACTTACTGGACCTGCTAATTCCAGGTCTTTCTGAAGCTCTCGGCAAGTGGTCCTTGGCTCTTCTGATTCTTCTTTGACTCCTGTGTCAGGAACCTTGAGAGCCCTGGTCGTGGCTGGTTTATGGTGACATGATGTTCTTTGCACTTGTGGATTACGACCCAAATGGTGCTCACAGGAACATTCAGAAGTTTAGAAATACGTCTGTCACCGATGCCATCACCAATAAGGTTGTGAAGGTCTTGAGAGAGCTCTTTTCTTTTCCCCAACATGAGATGCTTCTTGTGTGACACCTTGGGAATGAGAACCTTTTCTAGGCCATCAATGAGGACTAAAGCAGCTGATATTCATTTGCACTGATGGGGGGCTCTCAGGATTGACAGATGTCAGCTGCTTTCTTGGCTCTCCAGGCCTTTTCTGCACCTCCTGTTCTCCATGTGTGTCCCTGAGTCATTCCACTTTATTACACAGCACTTCTTTTATGGACTTGATTCCTTTGTATGTGTGGATTACTTGGGTTGTTACGACATCTGTTGAAAATGTCATGTCAATAGCCCCATTAGAAGTATATTTACTGAGAAAACGTTGACGTGTTCAATACTTATTTTCCCCTGTAGCTTTTCAGTCCTGGCATGGTGATACGCTAGATTTGAAGCCAAAGCGAAATGTCAGGTTTGAATAAGACAAAGTCTTCCTTCATGACGTTCTAATGATTGTCACCTGATTCTAACATGAGCTGCGTGAGGTACCCCCCTACCCCCAACCAAGACCCCTTTTTGCATACCAAGATGGCATGAATATGAAATGCTCTACCGATCCGTAGAGTGGCAGCTAAAAGTGAAATACAGAATAAATGATCTGGAGTGCCAGTGACCAACACTACTTTCCTATCAGCCAATACAGAGCTTTACCAACAGAAGCAAATGTACAGTGGGGGGAAATAAGCATTTGAAACCCTGCTGCATTTGTAAGTTTACTACTTACTGAAAATAGATAGATAGATAGATAGATAGATAGATAGATAGATAGATAGATAGATAGATAGATAGATAGATAGATAGATAGATAGATAGATACTTATTAATCCCAAGGGGAAATTCACTTAATCCAGCAGCAGCATACTGATTAAAACAATATTAAATTAAAGAGTGATGTCCACACGGTGCATGGGAAGCAGCTGAAGGGCTTAGGAAATACTGTTTATACATCTGCCCAGGGGCGTGCACTGGACGCCTTTCTGAGTTCTCTGCAGGTCTTACCCGGAAATCCCACCAGGAGCCGCCATTTCCAGGAAGGACACATCACTTCCGGTTCCGGCCCCAAGAATGAGGTCACTTCCGGTTCCGCCCCAAGGATGATGTCACTTCCAGTTCCGGGCCCCGAGGACTGACATCATTTCCGCCCTCTGTGCTATAAAGCTCACTGCCTTTGCTTAGGCAGGCAGTTCTGTTTTGGACTCTGTTGTGTAACAACTGTTTAAATATGCCTCAAAGACTTTTGCAGCCGGGAAACCGAATTAAACGGGTGGCTGCCCCAAACCTTTCTACGTCTCTGGTCTCTTCTTCTTACAGTGGCGTAGTCGGCAGGATGGTGTCCCCGATGAACCAGGGACACGAACTTTCATGGAACCAGGTGGGTGAGTACCGGGCCGAGTTTCAGGGCAGGAGTGCGCGGAGGGTCAGGAAGGACGCTGGTGCAGGCTCTGCTCCATGAGCATAACCAGGGTTGACCACCCATCTCGTGGAGAAGGTAGAGGGGGCCCACAGGCGTGGCTGGCTTCTGGGGAACACACTGAGTGGCTCAGTATGCTCTCCTTTGGGAGGAAAGCCGAGGCGCCCATCGGGACCAAGGTCCCTGTTACGATGGGTTGTCCCCAGGCTGGCAGGTGAAAGAAATAATAAACTGGGAGTTTAACCCAAACAAAGGCTGTCTGGCAGGT
>NW_024379619.1:0-68255 GCF_016835505.1 Polypterus senegalus
ACAATGTATACTAACGCCACCCACTTTCGGTTCTGACACACACAAACGCTGGCTTGAAGCTGCTTCTTCATATCTCACTGTCACTTGCTTTTCATTTTATTCAGTTTTATTGAGTGTTTCCTGCCAGTCCCCCCTGTATGCTGTATGCTGTTTCTTTTATACTCCAGTGACATGCAGAGGAAAGAATGGTAAAGAGCAGTAACTTCCGCGCTTATATGCAATCATCAGACACTCCCCATCTGCCCGCGGTCACGTTCAAACACAGGAACATATATTGGTGTAAAGTGTATAAAGTGCACTTTTATTCAAGTGCACTTTTTCCATCGCCCTTTCCTGTAAGAAGCAATGTCTCTCTATGCTGTGGTTTCTATTACACACCTGAAAGAAAGAGAGACATAACAGTGAAAACATCGAAAGCATACAGCAACATGCGGGGACTGGCAGGAACACTCCAATAAAACTGAATAAAAGAAAATCAAGTGACGTGAGCTTCTGAAAGACTGCAGCTTCGCTTGGCATCTGTGTCAGAACCGGTGCTAACTTAGTGGTATGCATCGTGATACAACGCATTATAGCGCTGGTATTCTATTTCTTTTGTACTCGGCACGCGAGAGGAGAGAATAGTAAAGAAGCAGTATGTTCGGCGCTATATGCAATCATCAGACGCTTCCCATCTGCCCGTTGTTTTGTTATACTTTTTCAATACTTTTTATACTGCTCAAACGGGCACTGCTCAAAAAATACACGGTAATGACACCGAAAAGTGCACGCAGACACTTCATTTCACAAACAAAAACAAGTGCACTTTTATTCAAACTACCTATATAACTGAATGTTATGGTGTATAAAATCTGTACATTTTGGTTTCCATTATATTTTGTTCAAGACAAGACAACAGATGAAATTAACAAATTAAAGCAGGTTTTCTTCCCACACACCTTACTTTTATAACACTTGTTCATAGCCACATGCTAATTTGGTTTTATAGCCTGGGAAAGGATGCTGAGGTGGTACCTCAGGCTATTATGGATGGACATCTGGAACAAACAAGTTTAGCTTTATAGCCTGGGAGAAGCTACCTCAAAGTACATCAAAGGTTTTGTTGTGTGGGAAAACGGACAGTGAATTAATTCATCAATCATTTGGACAGCCAGCCAATCAGGTGCATGTGTTGTGAAACCAAGGCTTGACATTTCATAATAAATATGCCTTGGTTTGGAAAGAAGAAGGAGAGAAGCAAAGAAGAGAGAGAAGCAAAGGGAGAAGAAGAAAGAAGAAGAGGAACGGACGAAGGCGGCCATGGTCGGTCAGAAAGGCATCATGAACAAACACTGCTAAATCAAACGCCTCCCTGGGACATTCATCCTTGTCATCTGTAACTTTTTCGTAAGCTTTTTCTAAAGACTATATATATTCAGACTTTCCTATCACTACCTATTTTCTAGTATTCTTTGTTCTTGTGGTATTATTAATATTCTTGTAATAAATACCATGCTGCTTTTAACTTTCAGTGCTTTGTCTTAATGTCTAGAGTGATTGAAGTAATAAGTTAGATTTCTTTGAGCACCTGGTGACAGCTGGATTTTTGCCATTATTTCCGTGCTGCGAGGTTTATATGGCTGAGAGTGAAGAGCGCTATACTCAACAGAAGGGACAGATACGATAAAGAAGGTATTCTTGGCTGATGAATGGCCTATAGTCAAGAGTGCTGAGTCTTTGTATGTTTAAATGTATTCTTGTAGACCAAAAGTAATATTTAGGTCTGAGATATCACTAAAACATCACTATTGTTGTTCGATAAAATAAGTAAGTTCTTGAAGTGTTGAATGACAGGCTGTTATTCCTATAGCACTTGTGTGGTTTAAAGTGCTAAGGGTTAATCAGCGTGTGTGTGTCATTCATGGAGCACTGTTGTGGTTAGGGTCTGTGTGTGTGTTTATCTGTGTGTGTGTGTGTTCATCTTAAAGTGCAACAGTAGACCAACCCGATAACGAACTTGACAGAACACTTACCCTTGAGGAAACAGGGAAAAGGGCAAGTAGAGGGAAATACCACGATAATACATTTTGGCGCTGTGAGCAGGGTTAACGGAGTAATCATGTGTTGCATTTTTGTGTGTTTGGTTTCATTTTCAAAGACAGGGATGGATCGTCCACAGGCGCAAATATGCTGTAATCGCATGCTGGCATACAGCCGCACATGTCAGCGCATCAACAGCATTTGTAAAGTTTTTAGGTATACGGTAGAATCAGCTGTTACAGCTGTGTTTTCTCCGCTAAAACGGAGGCAGCAGCCACAACTTTAACGCAATGGGTGTAGAGAGTGAAGAATCGCAGGCCGTTGCGCTAGTCAAAGACGCAGAGAAGCCGCCTCTGCATAAAGTGGAGGCAAAGGCGGCTAAAATAGAAAACATACACTTGTCTGCTGGTCAGACAGGTTATGTATTGTTAATTATTATAAAGCAGTTAGTTGTGGAGGCAAGACAGATGAGAAATAGATGGCCAAAATGTCGCAAGCAGCTAGCAGTACACTTAGAAATGTATAAAGAGAATGCCACACAGATTAAGCAACGATTGCTCAGTGTTAAAGTGTGTGCTTTGATTTCGGGTCTTTGACCCTGAGAAACAGGAAATAAATACAAGAGAACTTAGTTTGTCACAGATCGCTGCACACTCATATCCGCTTGCTTATAAGGGATCTGCTTTTGTTGAAAAGCAAGGACGGGCAGCTCTTACACTGCACACCGGAGCACAGTTTATAGCAGAGCAGATTGCTGAGGGACAGGAGGCAGTCATTCAAGTATGCTGGTTGTTGTGCAGGCTAAAAAGGCAGAGGTGTTTATGATAGCGAGGCGAGCGCTTGCAGCAACAGAGATCAGCGGGAGGAGCAGTTGTCAGATCTCAGCGAGGGTGGAAAGAAACCCCTGAGGTCAGTGTTTTAAAGGTGGTCCCCTGCAAATGAGATAAGCGGAGTGAGAGTGTAGAGCTGCACAAACTGACCCTTGTTTTAAGGAAAAGCACGTTTTAACTTTGATTTACATTTAACACTGAAGTAGCATCGATCCTGATAACTTTAAAGGTGAACAGCTGTTACAGGCTATAGGGCAGTGGAACATCCAGCAACAGCAGTAGAAATGAAGCTGGTTATTAGTAACACACCTTTCAAAGCCCATGTTGATTAATGCTGCTTAGAAAACAAAATTTACTGTCTATTGGAGAGGCAGAGTATAAGGAAAGCTGCTATAATGTGAGGGTTATTTGTATGTGGTAATGAAGGAAAATGTAAGTGACAATTCGGTGTGCATTTGTTTAGTGATGGACAAATGCAACAATTGGTATGAAAAATGGCATGTGGCATTATAAAAACAGCCAATGCCAAACTGTAAGTGAAAGAAAGTGAAAAGAGTTAAGTGTTTTCTTCCATTATTCTATACTGAACTGCATTCTCTGTAGCCATTGTAGACTGCAGGGCATGAGTTGAATAATGTGACTGAAAACTAAGTGAATTAAAGAAAGAAATACTGAAGATGAAAGCAAAGCAAATGTGAATGGATTGAAATGGCCATTTTAGCAGTTAGTTTGATTGAAATTCTTATTGGTATTACAAGCAGCACATTCATATTGGGGAATAAGAAAATGGAAGGCAGTGGCTTACCATCCAGTTTCTGGCACTCAGCATGTAGGGAAAATGTAGCTAGTGAGCTGAGTTGAAAGCTGTTGCTTTGATAGTAAGAAGGACATACTGAAAGGCCTGTTGTGATTCACACTAACAGCTGGGTAGTTTTTAGGGTCTTTGTTACATGATCACCAAAGCAGGAAGAAAGACAGGTGTCACATATTTGTTAAGTCTGTCTGGTAGGTAAAGAGCTCTAGGAGTTATTGTGGAGCAGGGACAGAAGGCAGACATTTTAATAAAATATGTGAGCACTCTCTCTTTCTCTCAATTAGAAATTAATATTATTTCATTCACTCTGGTTGTGGACAAAGTATGGCAAGTTGCAGCACTATTAATAATTACACCTGATAACAAGGTCTGGATTAATAGTCTAGGAAGAACATCATCCAGAAAATGAGAAACAGTGGCTGCTAGAAAAAGGACAAAAGACTTGATTTGACTGAAAGCCAGAAAAACTGTTTTGCATCCATTTCTACAGACTTTTTAGAACCAGAATGAACTGTTTATGTTTGGACTGAATTTGTGTGCGACAAAGTTTTTATACTAGGACCTGAAGCAAGCATCAGAATTCTGCTGAAAGAGGCCAAAGGACTGCATCATCATCACCACCATTGTCGAGCACTGGACTGAGGAAAGACACCTGGACACTGAGAGATAAAAGCTAAGTGTTCTCTTCCATAAGCACATAACATGGGATGTACTGCATGCAGAGGGAAGCTGGTTTCTAAGGGCAAGACAGGATAGTTTAGGACACATTTGTAGGGATTTCATAGGACCCAAAGGGAGAACAATGATCAAGACAATCAAAAGACTATGAGGGAATCACTTTGTCCAAAAGGCCTAGACAGATAGGTTATGCCTTATTTTGCATTTGTTTTAATTTTTTGTAGCCTGTATATTGATGTGTATAGCCCACTAGGCTAAACTAGGTGATTTAAAGTGATGTCCATTCTGGGGTGGGTTAAATGTCAATATAGTGTCTTGTGTTTTAATGGTCACTTTGAAACAGGCTATTTTCCTCCACCTTTTTGAGGCCCATTAGTTGGGTGTCATAGATATTCTGTGCTTTGTGGGTGATGGAAAGGTGTAAAGGGGCATGAGTGTAAGACCAGTGGTGGAAAAGCAGTAAAGAAGCTTGCAATGTGCTAAGTGAGTACAAAGAGGGGATAAATGGAGTGCTGGATGCCCTAAAGACTATAATCTTAGTCACTTAGAGGCAAGAAGCTGCACTGCAGGGAGCTGCACAACAGTATCTGTGACTGTGGAAGTGATGCTCAGCAAGAAAGAAGGCAGCTAACATTCCTCTGGTGGTCCTCCAAAGAGTTGTGCTCAGGGTGCACTTTAACATTTGCTACATTTGAAGGGGTGGCAATGGCATTTGAGTTCTGTGATTCCACCAGGCTGGTCCCACTCTAACTACAGCTGAGCTAACCACCACGCCACAAACCACCTCACACCTGGTGTGCCTTTTATGGCTACCATAGTTAGGAACTGGGGGAAGTGCATGTCTCAGAGGGAACCATAAAACCAGGAATATAACATAAGGAACTGGACATTAAAGCTAAATTAATTAGATACATTTCAGCTTTGAATTCTAAACTAGAATGTTAGATTTGCAGTTTTGTTAATGTAATTATTTAGTGAGTAAATTGGTCCAATAATGTGTGCTACAAAAAAAAACAAAGTAAAGAAAGCGTGAACAAAATTTAGAACAAAATAGAACAACTAAATTTAGAGAAGTTTTTGGGCCTTTTGACAAACTGGTATCCTACATTGTATAAGATATTAAAGTTCAGAACTGTAAAGTTTATCATAGAGAATTCATATGACACTATGGAAATGTAATATAATGTACAATGCAGGAGGTCATAGTTAATTTTTAGTTTTGAATGGGAAAGTGATCACATTAGAGAAGGACACTAAGAGTTGAAGGAGGCATTTCATATGAACACCAAGTAGTGGAATAAGCCAAAAATATTTTTAGTGCTCAAGGAGGGAACAGGAGAGGGTGTCCACCTGTTGGGTGCATCTTCCAGTGGTGATCTGTTGGATGGAAAGACACTTGATGCCCCATACAGGATGTCCCAATTTATTCTGGCCAGAATTGGTGGCAGTCGGATCTCTCTACTGATTGAATAAATTGAGCAGGGGAAATTACTTTGGTTTATTTGATAGTTGAGATGAAGGCCTCATCTGAGGAAACGTGTTCCTTCCTAAGACCAAGTATTTAGTTATCAGATGCAAAGACATTATAAAAACATTTCTGTTGTTTGTATAGAATTGTAGCTTAGATAGATGGACTTGTGTTTAGGGGTCCAGGGATGGAGTAAATAGTTACCATTGTTTAGGTGAAACACAGTAATGTGGCAGACACTAATTTGGAATTGGCAAACCACTTGAACTTGGAATAGGTGTTTAAGATTTAGGCAATCCAGCTTCCATCTTGCATACAGCATCTTTGGCATTTGAAGAAATAAAGACAAGAGCTGCAGAAGTAACAGAACACAGGAATTACTAGAGTCAACTAGCCAAAGATTCAGATCATCTTATGGAATCATTATGAAATGACAATGGCAAATTTTGGGGTATATCTGATGGGATCCTAGTGTAAGAACTGCATCTGCTGATGAAATTTTTCTTTTCTGCTAATTGTAGGAGCTGTGAAGTACTTCAAATGTCCTTGGTGAGCCAAATCTGCTTGAGGGACTGAGTACTTGGGCAGTAGGAGGCGACTGGAAGGGTGGGAACACACTACCAACCCGGACGGCCAAGGGTTTGAAGGACTCACAGTTCATCTTTAGTTTGTCTGACCAAAATAGGGTGGAGTGTTATGGTGTATAAAATCTGTACATTTTGGTTTCCATTATATTTTGTTCAAGACAAGACAACAGATGAAATTAACAAATTAAAGCAGGTTTTCTTCCCTTACACCTTACTTTTATAACACTTGTTCATAGCTTCGTGCTAATTTGGTTTTATAGCCTGGGAAAGGATGCTGAGTGGTACCTCAGGCTATTATGGATGGACATCTGGAACAACAAAGTTTGTTTATAGCCTGGGAGTGCTACCTCAAAGTACATCAAAGGTTTTGTTGTGTGGGAAAACAGACAGTGAATTAATTCATCAATCATTTGGACAGCCAGCCAATCAGGTGCATGTGTTGTGAAACCAAGGCTTGACATTTCATAATAAATATGCCTTGGTTTGGAAAGAAGAGAGAGAAGCAAAGGAGAAGAAAGAGAAGCAAAGGAGAAGAAGAAGAAGAAGAGGAACGGACGAAGACGGCCCTGGTCGTCAGAAAGGCATCATGAACATCGACTGCTAAATCAAACGCCTCCCTGGGACATTCATCCTTGTCATCTGTAACTTTTTCGTAAGCTTTTTCTAAAGACTATATATATTCAGACTTTCCTATCACTACCTATTTTCTAGTATTCTTTGTTCTTGTGGTATTATTATTATTCTTGTAATAAATACCATGCTGCTTTTAACTTTCAATGCTTTGTCTTAATGTCTAGAGTGATTGAAGTAATAAGTTAGATTTCTTTGAGCACCTGGTGACAGCCGGATTTTTGCCATTATTTCCGTGCTGCGAGGTTTATATGGCTGAGAGTGAAGAGCGCTATACTCAACAGAAGGGACAGATACGATAAAGAAGGTATTCTTGGCTGATGAATGGCCTATAGTCAAGAGTGCTGAGTCTTTGTATGTTTAAATGTATTCTTGTAGACCAAAAGTAATATTTAGGTCTGAGATATCACTAAAACATCGTATTGTTGTTCGTGCGAAAATAAGTAAGTCTCTTGAAGTGCTGAATGACAGGCTGTTATTCCTATAGCACTTGTGTGGTTTAAAGTGCTAAGGGTTAATCAGCGTGTGTGTGTCATTCATGGAGCACTGTTGTGGTTAGGGTCTGTGTGTGTGTTTATCTGTGTGTGTGTGTGTTCATCTTAAAGTGCAACAGTAGACCAACCCGATAACGAACTTGACGAGAACACTTACCCTTGAGGAAACAGGTAAAAGGGCAAGTAGAGGGAAATACCACGATAATACAACCGAAGAAAAAAGAAAGCAAGTTACAGTTGGCGATTGATACGACAGCTTGCATGGTGCAATGCTAAGAAGTGCAGATTTTCATTCCGTGCTATATAAAATCATCACATTCAAATATTAACAGTTCCCACACACCCAAGGACCGTCCTTCCTACATTTACGACACGTGTACTTGTTGCCGTGTACACACCTCTCTGTGCTATGGTTCCTTTCACACTGAATGAGCACCTGACACTGTACTTTCTTCCCTGGCTGAAGGTCCCGCATCAGAGAATTTCCAGTTCCTGCATAAATTCACACCCGATCTGACGCTGTTCGTTTTCAAATAATATTGCATTAGTGCGATTATATTTTCACATATATTGTCTCTTTCTTTCAGGTGTGTAATAGAAACACAGCATAGAGAAGTGTGTACACTGCTTCTTACAGGAAAATGCGATGGAAAAAGTACACTTGAATAAAAGTACACTTTTGTTATACTTTACACCAATATATGTTCCTGTGTTTGAGCTGACACAGGCAGATGGGAGAAGTGTCTGATGATTGCATATAGCGCTGAAGTTACTGCTCTTTAAAATTCTTTTCCTCTGCATGTCCTGGAGTACAAAAGAAACAGCATACAGCAACACGCGGGGACTGGCAGGAACACTCAATAAAACTGAATAAAAAGAAAATCAAGTGATGGTGAGATCTGAAGAAGGCAGCTTCTACCCAGCGTTTGTGTGTAGAACCTGGGGTGGGGTTAGTATGCATCGTGGTACACTGCAGAGCCATAGCGCGTCTTTAGTGAAAACAGCCGTGTCAGATGGGGTTGTATGGATTGATTCTAAATTGCACCGGCTGTTACAGACTGAAATCAAATGTATACTTTTATTCTAAAATAGTAAGACTAAGAGCAGTTTACTTCTCAAAATGGAGTGGTGCAGGATTGAACTCGCGACCTTTTGATTCCAAGGCAAGAACTGATTCTATTGCACCACAGCGGCAATTATAATAAACTGCTGTCAATGTCGCATGTTAAAGCGGCTTTTTGTTTCTGCAGTTATATTTTTGAATAAAAGCGCAATTGTTGTGTTATATTTGTTCCTTTTATGAAAATGTTTCTTTGCTATTTGGACTTCAGGCTTCATACATTATATAGTTTATGCCTACATTTTGTCATCTACTACTAGAATATAAAAAACGCTTCTGTTTTAACAATGTGTTGACACAGATTACTGTAGAAACGGAACAGACATGAAATGCGTGTGTTCCAAATAACGATCTATTATTTCCACTCTAAAACTCCACTTCACTCCCAGATACTCAATCAAGGCATAAGCTGAGAGAAGTTCGTGCACGTTCTAAATTGGTGGGGGGATGGAATAGCCGGCTGCTCCTAGCTTCTCTTTATCAGCACATTTAGAGGACAAAGGGCGCTGGCGGGGTGAGGGATTTAAGAAAGCGATTTAAGGTGGGACGGAATTACGAGTTTTTTCGTAGGCTCTGGTAATTCTAGTGTTAAGGGAATTTGCCAAAACCCTTTTGTCATGTCAAGGGTAGTTAGGAATTGAGCGTTTCCTAGTTGATCGAGTAGATCATCATCTCACAGCATCAGATACACATCAAATTTAGAGACCTAATTGAGTCGTTTAAAATCATTACAGAACCTCCATGACCCATCGGACCAAGACAATTGGACTAGACCAAGAGCTATAGCTTTTTGATAACCCCAAAATTCAGCATTCGTCTAATTCCAACTCCACTTCCACTTTCTTTGCCTTCGGCAGCCTATAGGGTCTCTCTCTGACAATCATACGTTAAACTCTCTCTCTCTCATTCCTCCTAGGGCACGAAGCAGAAGCAGAAAATGGCCGACAGTGGGGTAACTCGCGTTGAAATCGTAGTTGAAGAACTCCAGGCACTCGACGAACAGATTCAGAAACTCCTGTCCCGACGGAGATACCTTAGAGATCTGAAGGCCCGGCTGCTGGATAAACCGTCCTCGCCATCTGTAACCGTGAAACATCAACCCGCGTTGTGCCGACCTCACCCCCCCGTCTCGTGAGGAGGGCGCCGCTGATGACCTGGTGGATTTCAGCTATGCAGGCGGGGTTCAAGGCCAGAGCACCTCCATCGGCACAGGCGAACATTCTATCTCAGAACCGGTTTGACCCTCTCCGCGTCCCCATTTCGCCTTCAGCCCCTGGTGATGTAATAGTGGTAGGTGATTCTATTGTTAGAAACCTTAATGTCGCATGCCCTAATGCAAAATCGTTTGTTTCTTGTTTTCCCGGTGCTCGTGTCCGAGATGTAATGAGACGTGCGCCAGCAGTCTACGAAAGCACAAGGAGAGGGCAGTTGGAGCAATCGCTTTGCATGCGGCGTAAACGATATAAGGCACCGACAATCAGAAATCCTGAAGGCTGACTTTGCAGCTTTGATTAAAGACACAAAGGAGAGGACCCCATCTGCAAAGATCTTCGTTTCGGGTCCAGTACCTCTCGTCAGACGATCCAACGAGTACTACAGTCGTCTGCTAGGATTGAACAACTGGCTACAGGGTTTCTGCAAGAAGAAGGATGTCGGTTTCATCAACAATTGGAATCTCTTTTGGAAAGGCGCGTTCTTCAAGCGTGATGGCCTGCATCCTAAAAACATATCAAGGTAATTCGTTTTCTTGACTATCTATCTCTGCTCTTAACCCCTTCCGAAATGATACTGTTGTGCTAGGACATGATAAGTGTTTAATAGAATCTTCCGTTAAAGTGCACAACATTAATACTGTAATAAGCAATCTCAATGCACGTAGAAAATCTAGGAAATACGGCATAAACTCCAATAATCTAATTAAAATTACTATTTTAGAGGAACAATGTATTAAAACTATAAAAAAAGATCACAGATTAAACAATAAATACACACAGAGCGGCTAATAAAATAATTTAGTTCCTATTCCAAATATCAATAACGCACATAGTATTCATCTCTGCACCTCCGAAACATTAAATATGGCACTATTAAATGTTAGAGCTTTAACTAACAAAACTTTTTATCAACGATCTTATTAGTGATAAAAATAGATTTATTGCACTAAGTGAAACGTGGCTTAGCTCAGATGCGCTGCTGTTTTAATCGAATCTGCGCCTCGGATTACAGTTTTACTCTGCAGACCGCCAGGGAAAAGGGGGCGGATTGGCTAACATTTACTCGAGCGATTAAAATGTAAAGATGTCAGTTTTGGTAAGTTCAAGTCCTTTGAGTATCTCGCCGTTGTTATCATGGAGATTCTCAAGTTCTAGTACTATCCGTGTATAGACCTCCAAAATATAACACGTCTTTTTTTTGAGAAATTCTCTGACTTAATGTCAATTTTAATTACTAACTATGACACACTCCTAATAGTTGGCGACTTTAATTTTCATATAGATAATCAGTGTGATCTAAAAGTAAAAGAATTTATGAACCTCCTGGATTCTTTTGATTTGAGACAACTCATAAATCAGCCTACACATAAAGCAGGTCATACGTTAGACTTAGTGATTACTAAAGGACTGAAAGTTGATATAAAACAGATCATTGATATTGGTCTATCAGACCATTTTCTTCTACTTTTTAATATAGAAATAATGATAAAAAACACTCATGAGAAGCATATTGTTAAAAAACGCTTCTTTGACTCAGCAGCAGCTTTAAAACTTACAAACATTTTAAGCAATCAGTCCGTTTATAGTGCCAGCTATAATAGCGAGGATAATGTAAATAGTAAGGTGGAAAGATTTAATACTAAAGTGAGAGCTGCTGTTGACATAGTTGCACCTGAAAAGACAGTGAAAAAATCTTCTAGCATTGTTATACCATGGAAGACCCAAAGAGTGTCTGATTTAAAGAGAACATGCCGAGAGCTGAGCGTCAATGGAGGAAGACTAAACTTACTATCCACCATGAAATATTAAAAGTCAAAATAACAGAATACAATAACACTGTCCGTCTTGAGAGACGCTGCTATTTCTCCAAGATTATAAATAACAATGCTAGTAATCCCAGAGTCTTATTTTCTACAATTGATCGCCTACTAAACCCAGGTAACTCAAAGGAATGCCTCCTAAGTACTTCCAGTAAAACCTGTGAGGCTATCGCTGTATTTTCAATCAAAAATTAATGATATTAGAAATAACATAGTATATCCTCCAACACTAAGGATCCTCCTAAACCCCAGCATCCTGTTATAAACAAATTAAACTCTTTCACTAGGATAGATTTACCTGATTTACAAAAATAATATCTCAATTAAAACCCTCCACCTGCGCCCTTGACCCATACCAACAAGGTTTTTCAAAGAAGTATCAGGCGTGCTAATTGATAATGTTCTTGACATAGTAAATTGTCATTAGATACTGGGGTCTTCCCAGACTGTCTTAAGACTGCTGTAGTTAAACCCCTACTTAAGAAACATAATCTTGACCCTCGCTCTTGAAAATTTTAGACCCATCTCTAACCTGCCTTTCTTAAGTAAAGTTCTGAGAAGGCAGTCATTATGCAGTTAAATGACCACCTCAATAAACATGCTATTCTTGATAACATTTCAGTCGGGTTTTAGAACAAATCACAGCACAGAAACTGCACTCGTTAAAGTAGTAAATGATTTGCGAGTGAATGCAGACAGAGGCCATTTATCTGTTCTCATCCTCTTAGATCTGAGAGCTGAGCTGAGCTGGTTTGAATCCTACCTGGCAGGGAGAAAATTCTTTGTTAGTTGTGGTAATTACAACTCAAAGACACATGATATCCGATATGGTGTTCCACAAGGCTCTATCCTGGGTCCGCTGCTCTTCTCAATCTACATGCTTCTGTTAGGTCAGATTATCTCAGAGCACAACGTGAGCTACCACAGCTATGCTGATGACACACAGCTGTACTTATCAATAGCACCTGATGACCCTGATTCTCTTGATTCACTAACAAAATGTCTGACTTGTATCTCAGAATGGATGAATAGTAACTTTCTTAGGTTAAATAAAGAGAAAACTGAAATCTTAGTAATTGGCAATAATGGATACAATGAGGCTATTAGAAATAAACTGGATACATTAGAATTAAAAGTCAAGAAGGAGGTAAAAAGCTTAGGGGTAATTGATGACTGTAATCTGAATTTTAAATCGCATATTAATCAGATCACTAGGACAGCATTTTTTCACCTAAGAAACATAGGAAAAGTAGGACCTCATATCTTTGAAAGATGCTGAGAAATTAGTTCACGCGTTTGTTTTCAGTCGACTAGATTACTGTAACGCACTCCTCTCAGGACTACCCAAAAAAGACATAAACCGTTTGCAACGAGTGCAGAATGCAGCTGCTAGAATCCTAACTAGGAAAAGAAAATCCGAGCACATCTCTCCAGTTTTGATGTCACTACACTGGTTACCTGTGTCATTCAGAATTGACTTTAAAATTCTGCTTATGGTTTATAAAGCCTTAAATAATCTCGCCCCATCTTATATATCAGAATGTCTGACACCTTATATTCCAAATCGTAATCTTAGATCCTCAAATGAGTGTCTCCTTAGAATTCCAAGAACAAAATTTAAAAGAAGTGGTGAGGCGGCCTTCTGCTGCTATGCACCTAAAATCTGGAATAGCCTGCCAATAGGAATTCGCCAGGCAAATACAGTAGAGCAGTTTAAAACACTGCTGAAAACACATTACTTTAACATGGCCTTCTCATAACTTCACTTTATCTTAATCCTGATACTCTGTATGTTCAATTCTTCATAATAACCATTTATGGTGGCTCTAAAATCCGTACTGACCCCAACTCTCTCTTCTTTTTCTTTTTTCAGTTTCTTTGTGGTGGCGGCCTGCACAATGTGGTCAGGGAGGGCATGTACGAACATCTCGCATGCTAGGAGCTCAGCCATCTTGTGTGAGGTGTTGATATCGGGCCGTAGCCAGCGACACACCTTTCCCCAGGCATCAAAGCCCTGAGTTCTTAACGGCTTTTCAGGGTCAAATTGCCACTCACTCCACTCTCTCGTCTGTTGTTCCGGTGAAACGCCGTAACACTTCCTCTAACACCTCTAACTTCAGAGTGTCAAAATTGGCAGCCTGCTCCTCAGTTAAGTTGTAATAGGCTCTCTACGCCATCCCCTTCAAATAGGGAGCCAGTTGGTATGCCCATTCCGACCTCGGCCAAGCATTCCGCTTAGAAGTACGCTTAAAAATCAAAAAGTACGTTTCAGTATCATCGGACTCAGTTAAGGTGGTCAACTGAATCGGCTGTGACTGAGTCAACTCCGACCGTACACCAGCAAGAGAACAAGCCTCTGCTTCTGCCAATTGGTTCCGGATTTCTCCCATCTGGATTTTCAGGGTCTAGAGATCACTCACGATCATATTCAGTACTGTGTTGAGGTCTTGTTCTTTTGACATGTTGAACAAAAATCCTGCTGACTACGGCAATTGTGATAAAGAAGACTCTCCACAAAATGAAAAAAGGTTTGGGGACCGTCCCCATATATTGTCATCCAGACAATTGAAATAAAGAGATTGATTCAGAATGACTTTGCAATACAAAATGAACAATTTACTGTAGACAAGATGGCATTTATATAACAGAATGTATGATGGGAGAAGATATGGTTGGCCGGAAGTGACGATTGGAGGTGGTAACACGGAACCAACGTCATCAGGAGTAGACAGAAGTAATGGATCGTGGAACCAGAAGTGATGTCATTTGAGTGGACCGGAAGTGACGCCATCGCGGCCATTTTGAACCCGGAAATGGAGAGGTTTATTTTTCTTCCAGTTTTCTGTACGTAGAAAGAGATTCAGGTAAGTACCACGTGATAGTCTCTTGTCTCGCGATATTTCATTCACCTTTGGTCTCTTTGACTGCCTCCAACTCGCACGTGTGTGACAATGTACATATATATATATATATATATATATATATATATATATATATATATATATATATATATATACTAGCAAAATACTACTTCATTGAGCGGAGAAGTAGTGTGTTAAAGAAGAAAAGAAAAGAAAAGGAAACATTTAGAAAATAACATAACATGATTGTCAATGTAATTGTTTTGTCACTGTTTTGAGTGTTGCTGTCATTCATATATATATATATATATATATATATATATATATATAGTAAAATACTGGAAGCCGCTTGTGCATGTCGTGTGTTGAAGAAGTTATGAAAAGAAAAGGAAACATTTTAAAATAACGTAACATGCTTGTCAAAGTAATTGTTTTGTGTATTTGGCGGCAACGTCACGAAGTTGTTTTCATCTAGTGTCGTGGCGAAAAATTAATCATCAGAAGACTTTTTACCTAAAAATAAAGGCTATTAGAACTCAAGATAGACAGACAGAGTTTTAAGGATTTATTGCAATAAATCAACACAAAAAATAACAAGGACTCAACCCAATATGGCCAAATTAGATTGAGCAAAGATCATTACAGCCATTGGAGTTTTTATAACAATTTCTTATCATTTTAGCTCATTTCTTTAATTAATTCTACACCTGGTTTACTGTCTATTGTTCCTCTTGGTGTCTGTTTGGCTTATTCTGATTGGTCTAGACTGGGTGGAAGACTTCCTCTTTCCATCTTTGGGCTTTCTTGATGTAATTTCCTATCTTTTCTTACCTTGCTCTAATGAGCTGGTTTGCTTACATCCGCTGACTCCTTTTACTCCCATCCGACCAAATCTTGAGTTTCTATGGGAACCCTTATCTCTTAGACTGGTCTGCTAGTGGAATGTCTTTTCTTTCTATTCTGTTCCCATTTTTTCTAACTGGCCAAGGCTACTTAATCCATATATGGGTTTTCCTCTCTTAGGCTTTCCAAACTTTTTACTATAGTGACCTGAAGCTTAAGCTTTAATTAAAAAGAAGTATAGTATGTGCTTTCATTTGATCATTGCTTGCCATGCTTGATTTGTCTTAATTTCTACACTAAAGTTAATTGCTAATATATTCTTATAATATTTTACTAATGCCTGCATTTGCTAAGATGCAGTACAGTGTGACCTTGTTTGTAGTAAAAGGCCTTTTGTTGATTCATCAATCCAGCTGCTCTTAGAGACCTCTTTTCCATATTATCTCTTCCTAGCCTTGACTCACAGGTGTCTCCACTCTTATCCTGTCCAAAACTGGTTTGCTGCATCTTTTAGCTGTTCTTTTCATTACTTTGGAAAATTTGCTGTAAGCCTATAAAATAATGCAATATAACTGACTTTTTTAGTTAACCATTTGCTAGACCTATTGTATTTGCTTTTATATTCTAATTTATGCCTAATCTAATGTTTTAGAAGCTTTTAATTACTTTCTATGGCTCTATATGCTAATTTGCTATTCTCTTATGCTAATAAAAATTTTTCCTTCTACATTCCTCCCTTTTGAGGTTTAATCAAACCTCAACATCTAACCTGATTTCAAAAGAAAGGTAGGGGATGTTGATTCAATTCTTCTTTGGAGCCCAATACGGACCCCTCACAGTTCTTCTCAATCTTCAACACCCTACCCCTCCTCTGGTGGCACAGGAGCCAAACATCTCCCCATCAATCAACTAAGAGGAGTAAAAGACTTCCTGGCCCTACCCTAACAGTCAAAATATACATAATCAATCACAGGTGCAGATAAATTTAAACATCATAGGAATATCATATAATCCATGGAAGTCACAAAATAGTGTTATTATAAAGCAGAAAATAATAATAATAGTAATAAAACAATTGTCCATAATAAGTGTTTTTCTTCGCTTGGAGAAATATATTTCCAGTGAAATTACATTTTTCTTCAACCCAGGTACTTTGCGCACCGTAGAGGGTCACCTCCCTGGGGAGCGGTTACTAGCACTTCACCCAAGGAGTTTCTTCTGATTTGGTATTTCATCATCCACATTGTCATCAAGAAAAGAATAAAAATCTGTAACTGAAGATGTCCATGGTTCAAGAAATTGGATGCACACTTGTTTGACAGCAACTCTAGTAATAACTAATTAGAAAACTGGTAATAAGCAACATAATACCATTCAAATATATATACCAAGAGAGTAATTTCTGCTTCACTAACATGAACCCCCATGATTCCCAGGTTCAAATAAAGCTAATACTAATTATATTGGTTTTACCTTTCCTTTCTAAGATGGATTTACACTAAACACATAATGTATGTCCCAATTCCTAAATATGGTGAAATAACTATTTAATGTACCTAATTCTTTGTGTTCATCTACAATCAGAACTATAAATAATATTGTTGGTGATGACACAGATGGCATAAATATTTATCTTAAATAACTCAAAAGTTCTCAGTTTTAGGTTGCCACCGTGTGCACAATGATAATCAGAGATAAAGTCCTTACACACCTCACCATGCACACATCTTAACACACTCATTCATAAAATTGCCCAAATATACACCCAGCTGTGGTCTCAACCTTGAGCCACCTTTATCACATTAATGCAGCCATTTTGTGGACAGTAGGTGTCAATCCTCCCTTCGGAAGACGTCAGCACTACCTTCCAAAATGCAAATCACTGGGTCATTTTTGAGGTCACATTCATTTCAATTTCAAGGGTTATACCCAAGCTTCTTATTAAGGATTCATATCTTCAGAGATCTTCAGACTTCATCTGGGCTTTTTAATTCACAGACCACACATTCACCACTGTATGTATAAGACACTCCATCTCCTATGGGCCAAATTATTACTTCATGTCACTGATTTCATAACATATATACTCATCAAGCCATGATGTTAATCATTTGACCTGTATCACCATCAACATGCTAGCCTAAACTGTTTTATCCTATTCTAAAAGTTATGGATGTTCTGACCTATAGTAGGTGTCCCTTATCCCCAAAATACTAGTTATGTGTGTCATCCCATATGCTTACTATTATTCTTTTCAATTAAATAAATGTACCTAAATGTAAAGCTCTACATTATTTGCTATAATACTACAATCAATAACCTAGAATATCTAAACTGGACTGACCCTAACTAGTAATAGCGGAATGTCCTGCAATGACAATCACTTAACAATCTCTAATAGATCCCTTATGTTATATTATACTCAATTCTGATTAACTTTACAAATAACAAAATCATTGGTCCTTAAAGGTAACTTATTATCTCATACTAAATATCAGAAGGCATATCAAAACATTTATCTAAAAATATCTATTCTTAACCACTATGAATTCATAATAATCATGTAGTATTCCCATTAATGCAAACATTCATTAAATACACATTATTTAGGAGTCCCTATATTCTGCTTTGCTTACAAATAATTAGCTTTCCTTCTATACCTTTCATAACTTTACAGTTCAAATATTTTAATTTAAAAGATGTTGCTATTTGTCAAACAAGTGGACAGTCAAAGTAGGCTCCAGCAAGAACATTGAGCCCTGCAGAGTAAAAGTGTGACAAATTTTCTTCTCTGATAAGGATTAAAGCAGGTGTTGGGGTCCAATATCCCAGGTAAAAGGACCACCAAGTCTTGACCAAAGCAGGCAGATGTCATCTATGATTCAGAATCCACGATGATCTTTTGGGCTCAAACATCACCAGCACAGTTGAGCTCTTGGCAGCAGGTATCCATGATGCCTGGAACTGGAATCGAAGTGCGTTGTCCAGTAGTCAGCTGATCGATGGCCTGATTCACGACTTGATTCCCTCTCTGGTATGGCTGGGTTCTCCTTGGAGTCAGATGATTAGTTTATCTGCAGACCTTTATCACAGCCCAATCTCTGGTTCAACTTCAAATGCTGTCATCTACGATGCACTAGGAAAAACAGCTTTCACCTGCAGATGTAAAGACTTAAAACGCTCATTTAAATAGTCAGCATATTAATTCTTCATTGGTAGCTACTTATGGATCCAAAAATAATATGTCATAAGATGTCAGATCTGTTTCGTTGGGGGTACCCTATTAAAAATATTGCTAGCAGTGAAACAAACGGTCATTTCAATCCAGTCTGTGCTTGTCTAAGTCAATTTGTCTTTAAACAGTCAGAGTAAAAATTTAAATTGATAAGCACAAAGTTCAAGTCCTCCTTTATAGCTGTTTCCAGTTTGCTGCGGTTGCAATTTCCACTCAATTAAAAACATGTCCCAAGTCATTATAAAATAAAGTCAATCAATGTATTACAAAGGGAAATGTACTCAATAATAAATCATTACAAAAATTGGTCCCAATAATATTGACATAATATTCAAATTATCTGCATTTGTTCCATAATAATTAAAAAATAGTTCCAAAATTTAAACTGGTTTCAAAATGTAAAATTTAAACAAAATTAAACATACTTATACCAATACTTATTATACCAACCCTTCCCCCCTTATTGACACTTGTGTCAATATTGCTGTTTTATTTTACAAGTAGGAGATGTGGAGCAAGAGGGTAACTAAAACTGATCCCATTAATATAATAATAAAAGCCACATTTTATAGCTCCTTACAGGGAAGACAAATACGTCCAGGGATAGAGAACAAACAAAACCAAAGAGAAGGTTGAGTATTTATTAGTTAAAGAGCCATGCTCCGTGGAGGTTGGTGTAAAAATCAAGAAGACTTCAGTCAATTATAATAAATTTGTCTTAGTGTTCATTGTACCCCTCCCTTATATGATCGTCAAGTATACCAGCAACCTCCAGAGAACATCTCATAGTTAGCATAGCAAGTAGAGTCAAGAAAGAAATCCACAATCTGGACGGGTAAATTCTTAATTACTTTTCCTTTTTGACATTAAATATATAAAAAAAATTAGGCTCCACATTTCCTCTCCCATGTATCTAATTATAAAGCATTGTTCAAATGTACTAAAACATTTTTCTTTTTACACAAGGTGTTCACATTTGAGTATATTTGGACCATATCTAAGATTAATAAGGTCAGTGAAGTAAAATATTTTATCCCTTCCCACTCAAAGGCCCTTAAATTATTTCAAAGGTTATTTAGCAGCAAAAAATAATCTTGGACTTCATCTCTAACCCCTTATAAAAAGCTTAAGGTTTCTATACATGTATCCCAAATAATATTTCTTTCTTTCTTTTTATTACTAATTATTTAATTAAAATTCCACATACATTTGGATCTTAGTTTTTTAGAATCTTAATAAAATTATTATTATTATTAAAATGTCTCATTCAATATTTCATTAATGCATCAAAAATATAAAAGTGAACCTTCCATTAGTTTTGTTGTGATACCAGTATTCCACTATATTTCACACAAACATGTCAATATTACACACAAAGGAAATGAGGAAAGAAATCAATATATCAGAATGCCCTATAATGTAAAATGTGCCAATTTATTTATTTATTTATTTATTTATTATAAGGCCCTCTAAGAGATTTGCACATTCCTACCCATATTTAGAATGAAGAATCCACTTCTTTGTCAGGTAAATTTTTCCCAGAATCTCAAACTAAGAAAATACTTTAAATCTACTTCAGTTACATACACTGATCTCGTGTCCTCATAACCTACTGCTAAAGTCACTTGATCTTGCACATTCTTTCATTATTATCTTTCAGATGTTTATTACATGTTTTTCAGAATGTTAACTCCAAAGAGCACAGTCTGTTTTTCTCTTAGTTAACCCCTTTTCCCTCTTTTTTTTATCATATTTTAGCATGGAACACTACCTGGACTGGAAGCCACTGTTTTTCTTCAGCTTCATTTACTATTTTAAAGAATGTCTCCTTCAATTGAAATTTACTCATTTTAATTTAAAATCTTATATCAGAGTCTGGCCAGTAATCAAATGAAAGGGGTGCTCATATAATATCCTAATCTGGAGACTTTTACACCACCTGTTCATATCTTTTTAAATTTAGAATTAAGAGCTCTTTTAATTTCAACATTTACATTCACATTCTCACACACATTAATATCAATTATTTCATCCTTGCAAACAACACCACATATTTTTACACATACTCTCAAACACACTGAAACGTATTTAACATGCACACACACATAGGGATCCCTTTAATACACTATATAACATACATAAAATCACCCAAACCATTGTTTTAATACATTCAACCTTACCCCAGTTTTGTTACTTATTATTTCTTAGGAACCAGAAAGAGAAAATGAATTCTGAAGAAGAGAAAGTTCCATTCTCACTTAACATTACCAATCAGGACAAACGAATATAAAGCAGCCTCTCATGACGTTAGCTGGTGTTAACCCTAGGAAACATAACACGATCCTACGCAGCTCAAAATGGCGCTGGTTTCTAGATCAAGGAGACTCTATTAGCGGAATGACTCAGCGACAACGAGGAATTGCTTCCATGGCGATCCTATTCCTGCGACAATAAGGACAAATCCAACTATCGAGAAATCACGCAACTCGCCAGCAAGACGGCACTCCCAGCAAAAAGACTAAACTGTCATTGAGAATATTAACTCAAAACAAATAACATGTAAACTTCAACACAAATCACAAATAAATTCGAATCTTAGCATAAGTGCTAACCACTGCGCCACCACACACTCCACTGTAATAATCCCCATAATGCAAAATTTCACATACACCCATCACAAGAAAAAGAAGAGCAGAAGGAACTTGAAAGACATTGTTTCCCTTGAATGTTATAGTTATCAAAAGTGCACTTTTCCTTAAGACTTGATCAGGGTCCGAAGGAAAGATGCCTCGCATAATTTTTAAACATTATTTATTATTAAAAGTGAATGCATTTTTCATTTTATCAAATGTTACAAATACTCAAATTTATTTTAACCTATATTTACTCAGAGCTCTGGAAGTTTATATGCACACGGCCGTTTCAGCAAATCATAATTTGAACTACATTACCCAGAAGTCTCCATGTGTTTGCTTTCTTACTCCCAAACACACACACGCACACCCACAGAACAAATAACAGGCACGCTCACACATTGTTAGCACAGACATATTCACACACACAGAGAGAACAATTAATGCTCAGGCATACACATAATATACAGGCACACACATTGAATACGTTCAGCACAGACATATTCACACACACAGACATTAGCGAGCGCCAGGTACCTTTGAAGTTAAATACGGTGCACTTTTCTTTTTTTGCGCATGATATTCTTTTCAACGCTTGTTATTCTTTCCCCATAAATATAAGTACAGATATATACATATTTACACACAAATCTATACACACAAACATTTTTCTATCACTTAATTTTTCTTTTGGTTCTATCCTCCTACATTTTTCTGAAGGCTGTTTTACTTATCAGACTGTAAAAATGACTCAAATTATTTTTAACAGGGAGTAACATGAAGCACAACTATTTGAATCAAGTTAACCTTTTTCAAAACTTCACATTTAAATATCCAAATTCTTATTATAGTACTTTTCTAATTTACCAAAAGCTTGCACTTCTTCTAATTGTCTATATTTACGTTAATTATGCTTTCTTGCTAATTTTACGAAATCCTACTGCTGCAAGGAAGGAAACCCATGCCAACTAAAAGTACTTAAATCATGGTATTAAATTTATTTTTAAGAAATGATGTCACTTGATCTACGTTAATGCTTTTCTGGATATATTTTTGTAATATACTCTTTCTCTGATCTTTAATTTATTTCCTCTTAACTCACTAATTTGGCTTTTATATATTTATTTGCTGTACCTTCTAACAGTGATACCGTCTTGATGAAAAATCTCTCAATGTATCTTTATGTAAAAAGTGCTTGATTATAAAATCTCACTCACACTCGTTATGTGCTTGATTACTTTATTGTGTCTCCCGTACTCACTATTTGGGTCCGGAGCTCACTGCATTCACACTTGTCTCCGATCTTGTGGCTTATCTTACTACCACTAAAAAATAACAGAGCTTATGCAGTCACTCACACAATCATTCATTCCTTACTCGAGGGTGGGGCAATTCAAATATATATATGTCTGGCTTCACCGCTACTAGTGCAATCCTCGTATTTGATAGGATTTTAGCACCACCCGTTACAATGCAGGCCTCCGTCCCCCGGATCGGAGGGAGCTATATTCTGCACCATGCAGTCCCCTGTCCCCCGGATCAGGGCGTTTTCTATTAAATACCAAAAAACTCAAATTCTCATTACTGCACTCTCATTTATACACACACATTCATATAAGCTGTACAGTCTCCACACATTCCATTAAGTCTGTCTGCCCATCCTTTATTCCTACCTGTTCGTTTTAGAAAGGCAAAATGCTGCTTGTCTCCGTTGGAGGGGCAGATGCTCTCTGAAACTTTACACAAATTAGTATAGCGAAAATATCGCTACCTTACAGGTGGCCACCAACTGTGCCCGTTTCGTAGATCCTCGCCCCAGCCTCTGGATTCACGCAGCCTCCTTATTAGTCTATCACGTCGGGGTCATCAATATGTCGTGGCGAAAAATTCATCATCAGAAGGCTTTTTACCTAAAAATAAAGGCTATTAGAACTCAAGATAGACAGACAGAGTTTTAAGGATTTATTGCAATAACTCAACACAAAAAATAACAAGGACTCAACCCAATACGGCCAAATTGAGCTGAGCAAAGTTCATTACAGCCATTGGAGTTTTATAACAATTTTTTATCATTTTAGCTCATTTATTTAATTAATTTAACACCTGTTTTTTACTGTCTATTGTTCCTCTTGGTGTCTGTTTGGCTTCATTTCAAAATTCTACACATAACGGTCATAACGGTCGACAACATCCGCCATGTTGAACTTTCTTATTTATGGCCCCATCTTCACGCAATTTGGTAGGTGGCTTCACTGCGCTAACCGAAACCAATTTCCGTACTTATTTCAGTGGTATGACGCCACTGTTGGCGCCATATTGAACTTTCCAACATCACTAATTCTCCAACTTGCCGTGTAGGTAGAAGGCTGAAATTTGGAAGGCTCATTCCTTACAGCTTTCTTACAAAAGTTAAGCAGGTTTCATTTCAAAATTCTACGCGTAATGGTCAAAACGGTCGACAACATCCGGCATGTTGAACTTTCTTATTTATGGCCCCATCTTCACGCATAATTTGGTAGGTGGCTTCACTGCGCTAACCGAAACCAATTTCCGTACTTATTTCAGTGGTATGGACGCCACTGTTAGCCGCATATATTGAACTTTCCAACGTCACTAATTCTCCAACTTGCCGTGTAGGTAGAAGGCTGAAATTTGGCAGGCTCATTCCTTACAGCTTTCTTACAAAAGTTAAGCAGGTTTCATTTCAAAATTCTACGCGTAATGGTCATAACGGTTGACAAGCGTCCGCCATGTTGAACTTTCTTATTTATGGCCCCATCTTCACGAAATTTGGTAGGGGCTTCCCTGCGCTAACCGAAACCAATGTACGTACTTATTTCGGTGGTATGACGCCACTGCCTGCCGCCATATTGAATCTTCCTTCCCATTGAAACATTGAGAAAGCACCAAACCCCAATCCGAAAGCATTTGCATCAGTCTGCAGAACAAATTCCTTCAAAACGTCTTGATATCCCACAGGTCTTAGCTCCTGCAGATTGCCTGTCTCTGTGATGGATAGAGAGGAGCACACCACAGACACTGTCAATGATGGAGCCTGGTTTGAATTTGAACCTGAGTTGTCCAGTGAGATGGAAGACAAATCCTCAAGTGAGAACAGCTGGCTGACTTTACCACCCAGTCACTTGCGTGCCAACCTCCCCAAACTTCTTAACATTCGTAAATGTGCCCAAAAAATGAAAGCAAATAGAAAGGTAATGGGATGTGCAAATCAGAGATACAAACTGACTATTTGAGGAGCTGCCACAGATGATGCAACACCGACACATCTAAATGTGTGAGGCTTTTCAGTCTCTTAATGGCTCTGTGGCTGTGTTTGTTCTGCTTCTCTTCTTTCCTGGGTTTTATCTTCAATTCAGCAGATGATGACTTTTTAAAGATTGTGAGGGCCAAGTTGAACACCTCTAGCAGCTCTCTGTCTAATGTTATTTTCACAGACCACATTGATACACGTCTATGAGTTGAGCATAAACAAACATAACCAATGGTTCAAGAGCTTCTGTTTTGGAAAATCCAAAAAATGTTTTAAAGATTTAACCTTCTAAATCCTAATAGTCTGGAAAAGATGTCTGTCTACTCTTCAGACTGCAGAAGAGATCTTTTCAGAGTCAAACGGCCCTCTGTCTGTAACAGCTCATTCTTCTTTTATGTGTACACGAGCTGCACCTTGGAAAGAGTGCTTACAGTTAAATTATACAGCAAAATTGTTTATAATCCAATGAACAATTTAAATAATGTGATAAAAAATATGCTGAAATCATTTTACACTGTCTTATACTTGATCTTTTTATGTTTTGTTCTCTCCTTGATTGTTAGAACAACACTATAAAAACGAACATCTTCACTATATTAGTGTACCTGGCCAATAAAGACAATTCTCTGAAGGGAGACACTTTAACAACTTCATTAGGGTAACAGATGGTGTAAACCACAGCTCATCTGCCTGCGGTTAGGGGAAAGGAAGAGCCGTCAGGGGAATAAATAAAATAAAACTCAGTACAAACTGGAGAAACCTGAGACGAGAACTGACACCAGAGAGCAAACTCAAGGAATTTAACACAAAATGACTTTAGCTGTGAATATTCATATAATGGAATTTCAAATGAACACACTTGATTACAATCATGGAATACGATGAACTGAATCAAATTTTGGATCTGAGTGGACAGTCACAGCATTGTTTAGGTTAGTGACACAACTTGACACAAAGAACTTTCACATGTTTGAAATCAACCGGTCAAGGTTTATCTAAACACTCGGAAATCAAGCATCAGGTCTTTTTTAATAAATATTGAAAAAGACATTTGTGATGTGTGGAGAGTGATGTGTTCAAAGAGAGAAGACAGCAGAAGATAGACCCATTTTGTTGAATCAATACACACCTTTATTCTTTTTCAGTCTTGGTGAGTAGCCAGACTCCGCAGCACCTGTCAGCTCAAAACGCTCAGGGCCACAAGAGTCTCGTTCCTCTTTTCTTACAGACTTTTATAAGTTAGCTGTCATGTAGACATCATGCCAACATCCTGAGTAGCAGACATACAGCTTAGATAAAAAATCACTTCTAGCTTAAAAATTAAGCAAGAATTTTTTGATTAGATAGATAGATAGATAGATAGATAGATAGATAGATAGATACTTTATTAATCCCAAAGGGAAATTATTTAATATAATATAACAATTACTAATGAGTCATAAGACTCTTCCTTAAAGCGTGCATTTTAAAAGATTACTTCTTCACATATAAAGTTTTATCTGGCTCCCCTTCTTCTTCAGTGGGAAGAAGTGTGGCTGGGTTTAAAGTGGAACATCTTGCAATTGTGACATTTGACAGAGTACAGAGTATATTTTGATAGTGTATTGCCCTAGCAGTAATGAGATGTGAAGTTTTGGCCTGTACTAAACTGGAGTGTACGGCGTGAGGCACCTTTACTGTTAAGGGGGCTCATGAGCATTATATCTGTACTGGCTAGCACGGCTTCTGTTGTGGCTGACACTGCTCTGAGACAGGTTAGAAGTCCCTTAGCCACTGGATCCAATTTTTTCGAAAAATAGGCTATTGGCCATTGTTTTTCTCCATGGAGCTGAGTCAGTACTGCATTCATATATCCCCCCTTTTCATCCACAAACAGAGTGAATGGACGAGAATAGTCAGGGAGTCCTAAAGCTGGTGCAGATAGTAATGCACTTTTTAAATCACATAGAGCCTTCTCAGCCTGCTCATTCCACTGTATATGACCAGAAAGAGGAAGTTCAGCAGTGTTAGCTAGATTTTGTAAAGGCTGTGCTCTTTCAGAGAAATTTAGAATCCATTGTCGACAGTAACCAAGAATGCCCAATACAGACATAACCTGTTCTTTTGTGACCGGTCTGGAAAGATTTTGGATGGTATTTATGCGATCATTGGATAGAGCTCTGGTACCACATGTTATGTCATGACCCAAATATTTAACAGTTGTCTGAACTAGCTGAAGCTTCGTCTTGGACACCTTGTGTCCATTTTCTGCAAGATATCCCAAGAGCAATTCAAAATCTTGTGTGCATGCATCTTCTGTGTCACTGCACAGCATCAAATCATCCACATATTGTATTAATACAATTCCTCCATTTGGCCAAAATCCTCCTAAATTCTGCGCAAGTGCTTGACCGTTTACACAAGGAGCCCCTGTACAACCTTGTGGCATAACAGTCCATGTCCAATGGCTATTTTGAAAAGTGAAAGCAAACCAAAACTGAGAATCAGGATGTACAGGAATAGAAAAGAAAGCATTTGCTCAATCAATTACTAAGAAATAACGAGCTGTCGCAGGAATCGTAGATAGAATAGTGGAAGGATTAGGGACAATCGGTGCTCTAGGAAAAATAGCAGAATTAACTTATCTGAGGTCTCGTACAAAACGCCAAGAGCCATCAGTCGTTTTTACAGGCAGAATAGGAGAGTTTACAGGCGAATATTTGATAGGGATTATAGCCCCTCTTTCAACAAGTTCTTTATGTACAGCTGCAATTCCTAGTTCAGCCTCGGGAGAGAGAGGATATTGTGCATGGCAAGGGCAGAAAGATGATTTGGGAAACCACTAGGGGTTCACAATTAGCAATCCTGCTGAAGCCGTTTTTCCCCTGTGACCAGAGAGAGCCATGGAAAAGAATCAGTTTGTAGTGAGCAAAGAGATCGTGGAAGGTGACAGAGGGAACGGACGACCGGCAGGTCAATCTGAAGTAAAACCTTAGTCATTTGGTGATCTGGGGTGTCAAAAACACCAAGGGCCTCATGTATAAACGGTGCTTACGCACAGAAACGTTGCGTAAGAACTTTTCCACGTTCAAATCGCGATGTATAAAACCTACACTTGGCGTAAATCCACGCACTTTTCCACGGTACCTCATACCTTGTCAGTACGCAAGTTCTCCGCTTCGGTTTTGCAGACTGGCGGCACCCAGCGTCAAAGCAGTGCTAATGGTCCTGTGTGGTTACACCTTATTTTCCTGACGCGGCTTTATAAATACACCGAAACTAACCGCATATTGTTTATTAGTGTAATGCATCTGATTGTAATTAACTTGTAACAATATAATGGTAGAGGGAACAGCCATAGTATTCCAAATACCATAACTGCTTTAGCGTTGTTACTCTCACTTCTTCTTCTTCTTCTTTCAGCTCCTCTTGTTAGGAGTTGCCACAGCGGATCATCTTTTTCAATATTTCTCTCACTGCACCATTTAGAGTATTTATATCACTGTATCTGAGTGTGAATCACAGCAGCAGCTGATCAGAAAGGGAATTATATACAGCTTCAAGGACACGCTGCCTCAGCCACGCAAAACGCTTTAAAGCCTTTCTTGTATCGGACCTCATGGTTCAGAAACAGAAACGATATCATTTATAAGGTGAAATTCAGCAAAATATGTTTATTAAATTATACAGATAAAACTTTAACTTCATTTAAATAATCTATATTCTTCACTGGGAGTGTCATTAAGGATAGAATAATTAAACATGTACTACGAAGATATTTCAATGTTCTTTAAACATTTTGAAGAATCGGCGCTAAGCTTACAGATGGCTTAACGTCTATTACAGAGCTGATTGTATGGCGATCGGTTACTTGGGGAAAGAAAAGCACTGACTGCAGGACGGCTACCAATATATATTGGATATAAAACAGAAAGAGAAAATAACAACACAGCTAAAACACAGCGACAAATTTCGCAAAAGTTAAATGCTTGTGTCATGAGCACGAGGCGGCTATGCAGTGTCCGCAACGGACGTAGCCCTCCACTGTGCATAAGCTACTTTACTGACGGGCAGGCGAAGGAGCCACCGATTCTTCCTCTGCCCAGTGCCAGGGCAGGCGAAGGAGCCACCGATTCTACCTCTGCCCAGTGCCACCACAAGCCTAGAGCCACCCCTGAGTACTGCTGCAATAAATTATTTCATTGAAGTGAAACACATGTTTAATAATGTGCTTTAACTCCTATCATCATGAAAATGATATAACGTATACATCTCAGTATTTTAGTTATTCAGAGAGCTGTAATATCATGAATGTCATGGACTCTGTGTCCAGTTGGAGGAAGAGAGCCGGTTTAAAAAGCAAGTAGTGATTCACACACATAGAGCACATACGAGTAGAAGATCAAATACAAAACAAAGCATTTAACGTGCTACTTTAATTACGATGTGATTTGAGAAAATCGTTAATTAAACGATTTTAAGATGAAGTTTATGATGTTCTATTTTAATGACAAAATAAACTACGTGATTAAAGTGGAAATATCGAGATTGAAGTTGACATTTCGTGCTTTTTCCCCACCGTGTCCCTTTTTTCTCTGTACACTAATAAACTTTCATATGACACTCAGACAGTGGGCTTACAACTCGGCTTTTCACGGCGACTTTGATATTTGACTTCTTTTTTATTTCCGGCACTGTGCGATTTGTGAATGTGAGCTTTCAAGTTTCTCCAACACGCTATGTCACTTGATCAACTTCCTTTTGTTGATTATACCAAGGTCTATTTGAACAAATAGCATGTTTTCATTTGCCTCCACTTGGTATTCGCTGAAATTTTATATTTTCCCCCATGGTTTTCCCATTGTCTTTTCACAGAAGGCTGCGCTTAAGGGTGATTTATATTGATTTGCATATTCAAATAGGCGTAATTCTGGGAGGATTTGGGGCGTTACATAATGCGCGTGCACGAGCGTTAGTTTTCACGCTGATCGGGATTTATGTAGCGGAAGAACGTGGAAGTTGGAGTACGCACAGATTCCTGCATCTGGATTTTTCTGTGCGTAAACACATTTTGGCTTTTGTGCTTACGCCATGTTATAGTGCGAGTTCTACGCACGGCGTTATACATGAGGCCCCAGGTGCAACATATAGCCAATCAGTCCTATCGATACATTGCTCTACCCATGGACCTAACTCAACCCATTTAATGGAAGGAATCTTAGCCAGAGAGATATGGGGAACTGACCCTCCCAAATAAAAGTTATTCTGAGTAGATGTAAGGTGCACGGAGGCCACTGCTTTTGAGGAGGAAATGAAAGCACAAGGGACATAAAGTGTTTCAGGACATGTTACAGAAGAAAGGAAAGACTCTAACCAGGGCATGTCAGCTTCATTAGGGAAATATTGGGCAATGCAATGTACAGTTTCTGGGGTCTGTAGGTGAGAGAAAAGGCTTGAGGGGAAGGTATGTAAGGCTTTGAGAAGAAGGGTGTGCAGGGAAATGTCCAAAGTCCAGGCCACAAAGGAAGGATGGTGTTTCTCAATTGATAGGCAGAGGAGCTGTGGGATGGAGCAGTAGAACCCTTGTTCAGTTAGTGAAATGGAAACAGACAGTTTTGTTATGAGATCTCTTTCGAGAAGATTTACTGGACACAAATGGCTCAAAAGAAAATGATGAGTCAACGGAGAGCTGTCAAGGTTGAGCTGGACTTGCAAAGGCTTAGGAACCAGCAGAGTGTGAGGTTGTCCTGAGGCTGTGAGTACTTATACAGTGTCCTTTGAGGCGGGGACCTCCACTTGTGACAAAGTGGAGCGCGTGGCCCCAGTGTCCACTAGGAAGGCAGATTCCTTTCCATTGATAATCAAAGTCAATAAAGGATCAGTTTCAGAATGACGAGTGAGTAAAGGAAACTGCGAGGAACAGCTGAGAGTCCCTACGATTTCCTAGGACCAAGGAGTGTCATTGGGCTCGAGAGAGGGGTGGCAGAAATAGGCGCCTATCCAGGCAGACACGCCTGAAATGTCCAGGTTCACCACAGCCAAAGCAAACATATGTAGAAGTGCCCTGAGGATTGAAAGGGCTTTTGTATGAGTTGGGACTGGATGTCCTTATTCACCTTAACCAGGCTGTCATGGTGGTATCTCTAATCCAATGTCCATACTTCAGTTTCCTCTCTAAATTCAACTGCATAATTATATGTTGACACAATCATGTCCCTTATATAAATATTTGAAAAGGTCCTTCACATGATTCAGATACAGATTGTAATTTACTAACCACTCATTCATTGCTGTCCTTCCACTTATCTTAAATCTTCATCACTGACTATTTTTTAGATATCCATCCTCATTGCATGATGCCTCCTCTTATTATTCCTTTGGGAATTTTTTTCAGCACTGACCTTCTACTATACATGGAGCTGACAGATTCAAATGACCACATGGACTGTCGATCATATTTTTAACTGTGATCTCATGGAGGTTAGGGTCTTGTGTAGGGTTTGGCAGTTCTGCGCTTACCAGCCTGTTGATAACATCCATATCTTGTGGCTTATCTTTACTCCTGAGAAACAGAAGGATGTGTGCATGAGACAAACTTCTCTTTTGAAACTCAATAATGTGGACTTTTGTCACAACCACTCCTAACATCTACTTCTGCCTGATATCATCCATAAACACTTAGTTTTAGTTGAAACACTCCTACAATGATATTGGGCCTTGTCTCTGGCCTCTGGCCTGCTCCTAGAGTTTTTGTAGGTATAATGTCAGGTGACCCATATCTACACACTAATGATATTGCATCCTGATAGTTTTTCATCATATACCTTGAACCTCCTTTCAAATGCTGAAGAAAGTATATAAACCCTCCCTGGAGCTAATCTGTGCACTTGTACAGTTGTGTTTAGGTGACTCATCCATCCATTGTACATTTTGATCCTCAATCAAGCTTGGGCTTGGCAACATTGTTCATTTGATTTCCTTCTGTCCTCACATAAGAATCAACCCAATGTTGTTGGCTCAACCTTCCTGCATCCAAAAACTGGCTGAACATATTGTCCTTTTATAACTTCAATTTAACTTAATTTAACTTAATCCTGATACTCTATACGTTCAATTACCTCATAATAATTACTCATGGTGGCTCTAAAATCCGTACTGACCCCTACTCTCTTTTTCTGTTTCTTTTTCCGGTTTCTTTGTGGTGGTGGCCTGCGCCACCTCCACCTACTCAAAGCTTCATGATGCTCCAACAGTGATGGATGGATTAAAAGGCAGAAGTTTACGTGACCATCATCATCATCAAGTCCTTCTGTGAGAAACCTAAATCCAAAGAGGACTGTTTCATTTATGTGAGGTAGAATGCCCAGAGGGGACTGGGCAGTCTAATGGTCTGGAATCCCTACAGATTTTATTTTTTTCTCCAGCAGTCTGGAGTTTTTTGTTTTCTGTTCCCCCTGGCCATTGGACCTTACTCTTATTCAATGTTAATTAATGTTGATTTATTTTGTTTTTCTTATTGTGTATTTTATTTTTCTATTCTTTATTATGTAAAGCACTTTGAGCTACTGTTTGTATGAAAATGTGCTATATAAATAAATGTTGTTGTTGTTGTTGTTGTCCTTTATTCATAGTCATTAACAGTAATTCTGTGTTTGTGTTACCTTGACCCTCGAATTTGTCGCCGTTGTTCTTCTTTCTACTCCATGTAGAGCCCCTGGAGGTTCCAACCAAATATTTGGTGTCCAGCTATCATACCTGTGTGGAAATAGTAGTGAATATACCTTTGCATCCAAGTTCAGATCAAAGAAACTAATCCTCTGGCTGTCCTTGGCAATCATCATTTAACTGGAAACAATAGGGTCTTCTATAAGGAGGAGGGATAATATTCACAGAAAGAACAATTAGAGTGCCTGATGCTTTTCATGAAATTCACAGAATCTGCTCCTTGACCTGTCTGGCACCAGAAGCAGAGGTAAGACAAGTCTCCCTTCATTACAACACCTACTGTATGTCCATTTGCTAGCAATAAATCTTTAACTGCAATCCATCAATCTCGAGAGTTGTAGTAAGATTTGAGGCTCCCCTTTCCCTTTGCCTTTACTCCCTGCTACGCTGAACATCACACTCTAGTCTGGCTCTGGTTGTTTTTGATGTCTCCTGGGCCCGCACTGCTACAATGGCCGTGGAATTCCTTTTGATTTCACTCTCCATGTTCCTCTGGGGTTTATTCTTCCTGAGCATTGTGTGTACAATAACATACTAAACAATTTGCACATTCGTATCCTCAGGCAATTCATCATTCCTGGTCTGGTGCATCGCTTCTTGATTTCTTTTGTCCCAGACTTCCTTAGCTTTTGGTTTTTCACGCTGTCTCATCATATGTTTATACATTTGATCCTTTTCCCTAATAGAAGCTTATTACTTTTGAGATACAGCTGTCTGTTTTTGTCCATTCGACAGTTATTCTCTGTTTGACATCTTCAGGGTTGACATTGGCAGTGCAATATCTACTGGAATGTGTTTTTGGTTTTTGTAATTCAAGTTGCAAGAAGTGTGCAATATTTGTCATTTCAACAAATGGCGCATCACAAACATTAACACTACTTTTATGAATCCATAGAAATGTCTTGTAACAGACACAGAGATATACATTTGCTACAGCCATCTGTTGGAATGAAAATATGAAGAATTGGTACAAATGCTTGTGAAGCACCATATGTTGGAATGACAGAGACATGGCAACCAGACAGACACACAGATACACAGACACACAGATTCTTTCTTTTTATTTAGGTGGATAAGCTGTTGTCTGTCCGTCTGGCAGTTACTCTCTGTTGGATGTGTTCAGTGTTAACGTTTGCAGGTCTGTGTGTTTACTCCACTGCTGTGTCTCTGTGATACGCCATTTAGCACAGGATTTCTACAAAAAGTGGTAATGTTAGGCTATACACCATCTATTGGAATTACAAATACACTAAAAATGTTTGTGAAGTGCCATCTGTTGGAATGAAATAGACAAAGCAACTGGATGAACAACAAATAGAATCTTTTATTAAGATGGATATAATGGGCTGGCCTGCTGTTTTGTGGATAGGAAAAAAATTTGTACGGACTGATACTAATCTGAAAGCTGACAGTCTGGAAATCAGCTGTACACATCAGGGCTATATAACCTGACATTCACTTAACTGTCTTAGTGGCTTCTGGTTGAGTCCATTATAATACCAAAGTCTTTCTCATAATCAGTACTTTCAAGTTTCAGACCTGCCATTGTGTTTTCAAACCTAACATTTTACTTCTTGTGAAGACATGTGAGTGTCCAACAATGGCTGGGCTCCCTGTGCAGAGCTGGTTTACAACATGAAGCCTGATGACCTGCTGTCCCCCAAAATGCATTGCACTATGTGGATTATTAACATAAATATTTGATTAGTAACACTACAAGGTGCTTCAGTGACACAAAGAGAGACGAGGGGACATCACATGAAGTTTGTATTAATAGACCACCTGTGTGTCGTATGAACTCTTGTGTAGTGAGGACCACTTCACTGTGTGTCGATGAGGAGGGAATGACAACAACACGACACACATGAACTCCCGTTAAGTGTAAGTCTGCCATCATTGAGCAGCTGCTGCTAACTGTTTAATTAAAACTGAACTTGTATGATAGAGATGGTGGTCCTCTCGTAGATTTTATTGTATGGTTTGGCTTATCTGTAAAATACATCACTTGCTGTTACTGTAAAAAGTGCAGATTTAATGCAACTGAAATATAAAAGTAGTACAGTGAAACATACAATACAATACTAATATACAATAGAAGATTGTTTTGGAGAAACATCATTTCTTGCTTTATTAAGAACTTTAATTGTCCTTATAGTGATAATGGCTAACAGACTCATGCAGTGCAGTGCTCCTCGGTGCTTCACAACTGACAGACTAATCGTTTAGTTTTGTTTGATAGAAAGTTACAAATCAGTTAAACAGCAAATGTCTTGAAAATAAAAAGCACATCAATGAGCGCTGCTGCATTTGAATTCTGAGAGTTTAGCTGTCACTGACACAGAGAAATGCATGTTGTGTGTTTGATGATTTAAGAAACGAAAGACGTCCAGTAAATCAGACAAAGACAATCAGCACAACGTCAGACTGACAGAGAGCAACGGGGGGAATACTGTCTGGAATTTAATGTGAGGGTCCGGAATAGATAAAAACACACAGCTGTTACTGTACACTGTATGTGTGTGTGTGTGTGTGTGTGTGTGTGTGTGTGTGTAAGGGCCTCTCATGAGCACAGGGTGGTCCAGCACACTCCATGTAGGAGTCAGAGGGGCTCTGAGCAGCACAGCACAGGATGGAGTGTCAGACCACCACTGGGCACAACCTCAGCTCATCTGAACCTGCTCTGATTTAATATGCTGCTCGCTGTAATGAGGAAAGAAAGTCAAAGTGACTGAGAATAAAAAAACAAAAACAGCAGACAGAGGAGAAGAAGGAAACTGCAGAGAGCCAGCAGCTGACCACTGTGGAGCTGTGAGGAGAGACCACCGCAGCCCTGAGCAGCTCCTGATAAACAAATATAATGAAGACATCTGAGATTTGATGAACTCATTAGTGAGTAAGAACTGAAATGAACAAACAAACATCCTGAGAGAATTTGTGAAGCACACACAGTAGAGACGCCTCATGTGAATTACGTCAGCAGAGAGAATATGGCAGTCGCAGGGGCCTCAGTGTATAAACATCTCAGTGTGCAGGCAGGACGGCTCAGTCAGGGACAGACATGGAGTTTAAACAACTGAGATTTGGACGTTGCTTTCCTCACAGTAATACATCTTGTCGTAAACTAATTGTTGAAACTGAAGTTTATGGACTTTATTACACTTTCTTTGTCTTTTGCTTTTATTGACAGTCTCTGGAAATCTTCTTGTCATCATTTCTATTTCTCATTTTGTTCAGCTGCACACCGACTAATCTTCTGATCCTTTCACTTGCAGCGCCGATTTCTTATCAGGTTTCTTTGTGTTGCCCTTCTCTTTGGTTTCCTGTTTGATGGTTGCTGGTACTATACAGTTATTTATTGTTATTTGTATCAGGCACTTGCAAATATTCTTAGCACAGTAGTTGTATATAATGTGGTTTTAATATCCATTGATCGCTACATTGCTGTCTGCCATCCTTTCTTTTACAGCTCAAAAATAACTTTGACTGTTGCAGGGATCAGCATTGCTGTAGTGTGGCTGCTTGCACTTTTAATTACACTCGTATTTTTATGTTTGAGTTACATTGATGTAGAGGAATGTGAAGGAGCTTGTGCAGCATACACTTATTATGAAATGAACATTTTATTTTACTCATAACATTTTTATTCCTTATTCACTAATTATTGGTTTTTATATCAGAATATTTGTGGTTGCAAGAAGCCATTCAAGAGCCATCAACTGTATGATAGAAAAGAGACAAACTGAGGAGGTGAGTGACAGAAAAATATCAAAACCGTCTGAAAGAAAAGCCGCAAAAAACATTAGGAGTAGTAGGGGGCTTTTATTATCTGCTGGCTGCCTCTTTACTTTTACAATCTTTTCAGTGATTTTAACAACGTAATCACACTTATCATCAGGAATGTCTTTGTGTTGGTCAGTGAAGTGAACTTTGCAGTTAATCCAATTCTTTACGCTTTTCTTTATTCCTGGTTCAGAAAAGCAATGAAAATTATCCTGACGTGTAAAATATTTAGCCCAGCTTCTTCAGTGCTCAATTTATGTATTTCTTAACAATACAAACATTTCATATCTATTTACTGTTAAAATTGTATTTTTTTCATGTAGAGTGTACACTTTTATGAATATTGCTTATTTCACCACAATTATTTCCAATACATCTTCTTCTTATTTGAATGTGTAATAAAAAATACTGAAAATGTAGGAGACTCCTGGCATTTCCTATAAAAACTTCAGGGCTTCTTGGTGACTTTATTTTTTTTACATTGTGAAATGATTTCTGCTATTTCCATTATTTTGGGACAAAATTATTTATTTGATCATAAATTAAGTAATGTGCTAAATTTTACCTAATATCTGGAAATAAAAATATCTTTTAACATCTGGAGTTGCAATTTGCACAGACTTTTAGATTTCACAACTCAAAACTCCACAGCTGAGCTCAGGACGACGGCCGACATTCTGTTCAGCTTTGGTCAGGCGGGTGAGGATTTGTTTAAGAGTCAAATTCTATGAAATCTTCTTTTGTTGTTTTAATTTTGTATCAAAGTATATATTTAATTTTAATATTGAAGTTAATGTTTCCTATTCCTGCACTTTAATCTGCACTCCTCCTCAATAAGGCAGCAGATGACAGACGAGTGCAGGCAGACGAGTCGGCCTTCACTCCTCACACTGCTGGCTCACTAAATGACACTGAGGTGACTGTGAGGAACTGAAATGGACGACTGAGAAGGTCAAATGAGGTTTGATGTCCACAATTAAACGTAGGATTTGCTGCTTTAGACTGACATTTGTTAATATTTGTGAAGTCTCATTAGCCGCAGCTGCTCACCTCATAGAGAACACAATTAATACTTCAGAGAACAGCATTGTGCTCAATTCTAGAAAAACAGAGAAACTTAAACCTTTTAATAATTTACATTTAAATCAAAATAACCTCCTGCCTATGCACACTGTTTCATAATATCTTAAATAATTGTGATAAATTTCTTGCTTGTTTAAAAACACCTTTACTTGATTTTGAGTCATCTTTATAATCCTCCTGCTCTTCTGTCCAGTAGGGTTCCTGCAGTAAAGTATTTGTGTACAAATTTAGCACAAAATGTTCAAGCAGACATATTTTTCTTTATTATTATTTTTTCTTTATTTCTTTATCGTGGTTCAAGTTCTCTTTGGCAGTTTTTAGTGATTCTACAAGGGTGGATGTAACATGTGCTGTTATTTCACTGTCATTATCAGTACATAATAAAAATTATTGTGATAAATTGTGGAAGAAATTGACTGCCACCCACACTGGGTAATAAAACACCAGCAGGAGAAAAGCGTCAGTCAGTCTTCTTTATCATGAAGTCTGACCAGAGCACAAGCACCTTATTATAAGTGTGACCAAGGAGGGCGCCTGTCTCACTCTGCTCACACACTTCATTCATCAGATCACAATGCCAAGGAGTTCATCACATAATCAGAAAGCCTTTAAGGCTTTGGACTTCAAACTCTGAGGCTATGGGTTCAATTCCCCCAATGACACTGTGTGCCCCTCAGTAAGTCATAACCCACCTGATCTCAAAATGGAGAAAGAAAAGAAAAGCAGCCAATCATATCTGAAATGTTGTAAGTCACTTTGGATAAAAGCGCCAGCCACATAAATAAATGTAAATGTTAACCTGATTGGTTTATCCAGTTGCTAACAGGGACGTCACCAAACATCGAGACCTTAGATGGTCAGCAGCGGCCCACTCGGCTGATTGACCACCCTGTTAACTCAGGAGTCTGTGACTGTTTAGGTGTTTTTAAAAGTTCACTCCGCACATGATCGCACGCGTCCTTGTCATTCTCAGCCCTTTGGGTGACTTTATGTTTCCTTCTGTTCAGGCGGGTCTGTCAACAGGAAACTTAGCCTGAGCAGAAGAACAGAGCAAGCAGCGCACTTTAAAGATGGCCTTCACTTCTTATACCAAGACTGGCTTTTTACTTTTCTTGCTCTAAAGTCACTTAAAATTATTTTTCTTAATAATTCAAACCTTTATCCTAATAAGCTCAGCAGAATATGAGACTATGCACAGACCCAGCAAATCATGAAGCTGAGTTTCTTTAAACAGAGCAACTGCATCACATGCTAAGAGCCCATCAAACCAGGGTTCACGTTCAACTCCTACAATATAACAATCCACACCACACAATAAAACACCTCAATAATCCATGAAGACGTAAAGCCAGCGCTGAGAATCAAAAGGCGCTGAGCGACTGTCCATTCAATGTGTCCATGCAGAGCCTTCACGGCCTCTCCGTTCAAAGCAGCCTGATGAATGTCTGCAATTCTCGTGTTCTCCTCATGGCCTGTGATGGAGGAGCACCCAGTGCTTTGGTGGAGGTTTGGGGCTCTGGATTGTCCACTCCATGTCTGCTTCATCCCTTCGTGTTGGGCCTGAGAAGACAAAATGGTCTTCTGTGGTGATGTGAACAGCAAGTGACTGAAATGCTTCTGAAATAACATGATATGTTTTGTAAAATAAAACAACCATTTTATGAAAACATGATTTTGTTTCTTTCCATTGTCATATGAGGTACGAGTGCTCCAGTAAACCTGACCCATAAATTGTGTTTGAAGGTATTATGGTCTGCACTGTTTTCAGCTCCTTTATTTCTGCTCTGCTCAGCTGATGCCTTACTTGTTCCACTTTAAGAGTTGCCCCTCATTTCAGACCCCTTGTGTGTTTATTCAGGAGGTATTATGATGTGGTGGTCCGCACTTCTGCCCTTTTGATTTAGTGTTCTTGTTCCAGTCCTTCGCTGGTCACTGCCGGTGTTGAATCTCCATGTTCTCTCTTTGCATGTGTGGCTTTTTACTTAGCAGGATGGCAGAAGACTTTATTATCCCAGAGGAGGAAGTAGAGTGAAATGACACCTTTTATTGGCTAACTAAATAGATTACAAATCAGTCAAGGTGTTACAAAGAAGCTAAAAAATACTCTCACTTATATTGGGACTGCAAAGTGATTTTTTTTCTTCATCTTAACAACCTTTTTGTTCAAATGTTAGCAAAATTAATACATCTTAGATGAATTAACCCTTAAAAGAGAACAGTGAACTAATACAATGTAAAGATAAGATAACCATCACTAGAGAAAGTCCTGTAAGGTTTTTTTTGAAGTGCATTGTCTGTAAGATCGGCCTCTGATGTAGTCTGCTGCTGTCCCAATATAAGCGAGAGTATTTTTCAGTTTCTTTGTTACACCTCGCCTGATGAAGGGACCTTAGCTGTCTCAAAGCTTGCATTTGTAATCTGTTTAGTCAGCCAATAAAAGGTGTCATTTCACCCTACTTTCTCCTGTCTCAATCTATGGCTAACAAGGTGACACTCTACTGCTATGATTATCCCAGATGGAAATTTGTCACAGCAGGAATGTGTGACACGTAGGACATTGTTAAATAGGGACAAGAGAATAATAAAGAGACCACACATGACAGCCATTGTGGTAATCAGCACACACACCATAAGACTTCTACAAATCAGAATAACAATTCTTGATCAATAATAACAAAGAGCACACAATAATAATTCAGAACTCCGTAGGACTCCTGCAGCAGCTAGAATTCAGAAGGGTGATACTGTAGCTCTGAGATAAAAGAGGACTTCAGTCTGAGGGTCTTCACCCTCGAGACCCTAAATCAGAAGCTTGATGGCCACAAATGACAATTTGGAGACAGACAATGGCTGCTGTGTCACAGAATCGAATTGTCCTTCTTTATCAGTCGTTTGTGATGGTGGTCAGTGAGAGCAGGCTGCATGCATACTCTACATAGACAACAAACCTTACAAAACTATACTTGTGACAAAAATCTTGCCTTTAATCTAATCCCTATTTTTTTCCACAAACTATGTCAATTGTTTACTGTTCAATTATTATACAGTTTTCTTATTCTACCTTTACCCAGAGACAGATCTGGGCAACTTCACTTCCTAACTAGAGGTGTGGGAATTCTTAGACATAGAAGAGTCTCATTTGTCGTATCAGATGCAATATCTAATCCTGAAGGAAGATATGTGATTGTCCTGGATAATTTATTTAACTGTAAAGTGATTTTGATAATTTGTTTATGCACTCAATGTGGATGATAGGGAATAGAATGTGGCACCAGACAAGGATGTCCATTTTCAAAACTAATTTTTGCAATTGCCATTGAGCCACTGGCAGTTATTGTCGAAATGCTTATGAGATAAAGGGATTATCAGAGAAGGACTTGAACAGAAATTTCTCTATATGCAAATGATATGGTACTGTATAAATCAGACGGACAAAATACTGTGCCTGCAATCCTAACAGCACTAACAGAACTTCAAAAGATCTCTAGTCTCAGAATCAATCTGAATAAAAGTGTGCTCTTTCCAGTGAATTCTCAAGCAAACATTGGACACCTTCCCTTTCATCATCGCAGATCAGTTTAAATACCTAGTTGTAAACATTACAAGGAGATATAAAGCTCTTTATCAACAAAATTTTGCTGTCTGTATGAAAAAAATTAAGCAAGACTTGCATAGATGGTCAACCCTTCATCTCACTTGAGCTTCAAGAATTAACACTGTTAAGATGAATATTCATCCTAAGGTTCTCTTTTTATTTCAAAACATTTCAATACATATCAATAGATTATTTTTTAAGAAATTAGATTCAACTATATATATTTATTTGGAATTCAGAATATCCGCATTATACAAAGAGCGACCCTACATAGACCTAAGGCAGAAGGTGGCATGACTCTGCCTAACTTTCAATTTTATTACTGGGCAGAAAACATAGAAACCTGGACATGGACACACATAGATGAACATACACAGGCTTGATCGGCAATAGAAATAAAATCTTGCAGTACTTCTTTATATTCCTTGCTTTGTGCCCCAATAAATGCAAGTCATCGCCAATGTACTCAACCAATATCACGAACAACCCAATTGTGCTTCATTCAATCAGAATACGGAACCAGTATAGGAAGCATTTTAAGATAAAAAAGTTTTTATCTGTGGCACCTCTGCACGAGAACCACATTTTTACAACTTTGCAAATATATGCAGTTTTTATCCATCCAATCATCCATCCTCTTCCGCTTATCCGAGGTCGGGTCGCGGGGGTAGCAACAAGCAGAGAAGCCCAGATTTCCCCTCCGCCACTTCTTCCAGCTCTTCGGGAGAATCCCATGCTTCCCAGGCCAGCGGAGACATAGTCCCTCCAGCGTGTCCTGGGTCTTCCCGGTCCTCCTCCCGGTTGGGGCGTGTCGGAACACCTCACCAGGGGGGCGTCCAGGAGGCATCCTGATCAGATGCCCGAGCCACCTCATCTGACTCCTCTCTCGATGGGAGGAGCAGCGGTTCTACTCTGAGCCCCTCTCGGATGATTGAGCTTCTCAACCTATCTTTAAGGGAAAGCCCAGACACCCTGCGGAGGAAACTCATTTCAGCCACTTGTATTCGCGATCTCGTTCTTTCGGTCACTACCCATAGCTCATGACCATAGGTGAGGGTAGGAGCGTAGATCGACTGGTAAATTGAGAGCTTTGCCTTACGGCTCAGCTCCTTTTTCACCACGCACAGACCGATGCAGAGCCGCGCATCACTGTGGATGCCGTGACCGATCGCCTGTCGATCTCCACGCTCCATTCTTCCCTCACTCGTGAACAAGACCCCGAGATACTTGAACTCCTCCACTTGGGGCAGGATCTCTCCTCCAACCCTGAGAGGGCACTCCACCCTTTTCCGGCAGAGGACGATGCTCTCGGATTTGGAGGTGCTGATTCTCATCCCAGCCGCTTCACACTCAGCTGCGAACCAATCCAGAGAGAGCTGAAGATCACGGCCTGATGAAGCAAACAGGACAACATCATCTGCAAAAAGCAGTGACCCAGTCCTGAGTCCACCAAACCGGACCCCTTCAACACCCTGGCTGCGCCTGAAATTCTGTCCATAAAGTTATGAACAGAATTGGTGACAAAGGGCAGCCCTGGCGGAGTCCAACTCTCACTGGAAACGGGCTGACTTACTGCAGGCAATGCAGACCAAGCTCTGACACGGCGTTGTACAGAGACCGAACAGCTCTTATCAGGGGTCCGTACCCCATACTCCCGGAGCACCCCCACTGGATTCCCGAGGGACACGGTGAATGCCTTTTTCAAGTCCACAAAACACATGTAGACCGGGTCGGGCAAACTCCCATGCTCCCTCCAGGACTCTGCTAAGGGGTGAAGAGCTGGTCCACTGTTCCGCGACCAGGACTGAAAACCACACTGTTCCTCATGAATCCGAGGTTCGAGTATCTAACAGACCCTCCTCTCCAGAACCCCCGAACAGACTTTTCCAGGGAGGCTGAGGAGTGTAATCCCTCTATAGTTGGAACACACCCTCCGGTCCCCTTTTTAAAGAGGGACCACCACTCTGCCTGCCAATCCAGAGGCACTGTCCCCGATATGCATGCGATGTTGCAGAGGCGTGTCAACCAAGACAGTCCTACAACATCCAGAGCCTTAAGGAACTCGGCGTATCTCATCCACCCCGGGGGCCCTGCCACCAAGGAGTTTTTTGACCACCTCAGTGACTTCAGTCCCAGAGATGGGAGAGCCCACCTCAGAGTCCCCAGGCTCTGCTTCCTCATTGGAAGGCATGTTAGTGGGATTGAGGAGGTCTTCGAAGTACTCCTCCACCACCCACTACCCCGAGTCGAGGTCAGCAGCGCACCATCCCACCATATACGGTGTTGACACTGCACTGCTTCCCCTCCTGAGGACGCCGGACGGTGGACCAGAATCTCCTGAAGCCGTCCGAAAGTCGTTCTCCATGGCCTCTCCAAACTCCTCCCATGCCCGAAGCTTTTGCCTCAGCAACAACCAAAGCAGCAGTTCCGCTTGGCCTGCGGTACCTATCAGCTGCCTCCAGAGACCCACAACAAAAAGTCCTATAGGACTCCTTCTTCAGCTTGACGGCATCCCTCACCGCTGGACATGGTTGAAGTTCTGCCGGAGGTGGGAGTTGAAGCTACTTCTGACAGGGGACTCTGCCAGCCATTCCCAGCAGACCCTCACAACACGTTTGGGCCTACCAGGTCTGACCGGCATCTTCCCCCACCATCGAAGCCAACTCACCACCAGGTGGTGATCAGTTGACAGCTCCGCCTCTCTTCACCCAGTGTCCAAGACATATGGCGCAAGTCCTCGCTACGACCCACAAAGTCGACATCATCGACCTGAGGCCTAGGGTGTCCTGGTGCCAACTGCACATATGAACACCCTTATGCTTGAACATGGTGTTCATTATGGACAATCCGTGATGAGCACAGAAGTCCAATAACAAAACACGGCTCGGGTTCAGATCGGGGGGGCCATTCCTCCCAATCACGCCCTTCCAGGTCTCACTCGTCATCTATTGCCGTGAGCATTGAAGTCTCCCAGCAAAACGAGGGAATCCCAGAAGGTATGCCCTCTAGCAACCCCTCCAGAGACTCCAAAAAGGGTGGATACTCCAAACTGCTGTTCGGCGCACACGCACAAACAACAGTCAGGAACCTTCCCCCACCCGGCGGAGGGAGGCCACCCTCGCTTCCACCGGGGTAAACCCCAATGCACAGGCTCCGAGTCGGGGGCAATAAGTATGCCCTACACCTGCTCGGCGCTCTCACGAGGGCAACTCCAGAGTGGTAGAGAGTCCAGCCCCTCTCAAGAAGATTGGTTCCAGAGTCCAAGCTGTGTGTCGAGTGAATCCGACTATATTCAGCCTCGGAGCCTCCTCGACCACGCGCACTAGCTCAGGCTCCTTCCCCTTCAGAGAGGTGACATTCCACGTCCCAAGAGCCAGTTTCTGTAGCTGAGGATCAGACCGCCAAGGTCCCCGCCTTCGGCCACCACCCAACTCACACTGCACCCAACCTCCTTGGTCCCTCCCATAGGTGGTGAGCCCATGGGGAGAAGGACCCACGTTACCTCTTCGGGCTGTGCTCGGCCGAGCCCCATGGGTGCAGGCCCGGCCACCAGGCGCTCGCCATCGAGCCCAACCTCCAGGCCTGGGTCCAGAGGGGGGCCCCGGTGACCCGCGTCCGGGCAAGGGAAAAAGTCGTCCAAAGGTTTAGGCTCATCATTGGAGGTTTGTTGAACCGCTCTTTGTCTCATCCCTCACCTAGGACCAGTTTGCCTTGGGTGGTTCTACCAGGGCATAAAGCCCCGGACAAATATAGCTCCTAGGATCATTGGGACACGAAACCCCTCCACCACCGATAAGGTGGCCGGTTCAAGGAGGAGTATGCAGTTTTTAATGCCTGGAAAACATTCTGGACTAAATCACTTAGAGATCTGTACAAAGAAAACGACTTTGAATCCTACGAACAATTACACTACAAATTTAACTTTCCAGCAACACTTTGTTTCACTACCTTCAAATTTGAAACTTTGTTTAACAGAACCTGCCCAATTTTCCTCACCTCCCATCTCCCACTATGCCAGAACAAATATTGCTCAGTCTCGAGGACTTAGACAGCATTTCTGTAATACATAAAACCACTTTATAGTGTCTCCCTTTTCAAGATCCAAGAGGACAGTTGGAAAAGATTCTCTTACACAACATTTCAGAAAAGGAATTGAAGGTTACAATGCACAGAATTATTTCGAGCTCCATATGTGCAAAGCATACAATTATTCAACTCAAAATTATATATCGAGCACATCTGTCTTCACTTAAAATTGTCCAAAATGTTTCCCAGGAAAGGTCCAAGCTGCAAACATTGCAATTAAGTTCCGGCCTCACTGGATCACATGTTTTGGGCCTGCACCAAATTAACTTCATTCTGGACCAAAATCTTTAAATGCCTATCAGACAACCTCCTAATCCCCTAACAGATGTGTTTGGTGGGCTCACAAATGGGCTTAATGTGGAGAAGGACAAACAAACTGGAATTGCCTTTACTATGCTTCACTATTGGCACTAGTAGACTTATCTCGCTCAATTGGAAGAATCCTAGCTCTGTTCTTCTAAGTCATCAGGTAACTGATGTTATATATTATTTGAAACTTGAACAAATCTGATTCACACTTATAGGATCTGTGCAGAACTTTTTCAAAATTTGGCAGGATCTATACCATCAATAACATTTTAGAATAAAATTTAAATGGAGGAAGCAGGTTCTCACCATTCTTTTACTCCATTTATCTTTATTCATTTATTAATTTATCTATTCATTTGTCTTTACTAGCATAATGTTTTACACTGCTGGCCTAGCTCTCTTTCTCAGGGGCGGGGGGTGATTTATTTCAAACATTTTTTTTCTTATCACGCATGCGCGAGTAGGAGTACAGCGGACGGACCTTAAACCACTTCGAAAGACGTTCGCCGGCAGGGAGTGGAGGGGTACTAACCTTTCTGCTTTGTCTTCCAGGAAAAGAGACGCTCCGCCATCATAGCCTTCTCGCAGTACGTCCACTTCTGCCCTTCCTCCCCCATCTTTCCTGACATCAGCAGTCCCATCCTCCCTTCCGGTTCCTTCCCAGGATTCCTCCACTTCCGGCTCCTCCCCTATAAAAGGGCGTCGTGCATATGAACTGTTTTGTTTATATTTTGACCTGCTTTCTTTTTGAATTATTGTGGATTGTCTACAAAATACGGGTCCGGAAAACCCCTAACCTTTACGCTGTTTGCTTCTACTCTTTAACATTGTAAAACTTGAGTTATGTGTATGGAATGTTATTTGATTTTAATAAAATCAATAAAATTGAAAAAATAGTTGGGTCACTTCCTCCAAACGGCAACTCAAAATATTCCGCCACGTGTGGCAGAGGTGACCTTTACACTACTTTTACTCATTGGCAGTCTCTGATGCGTCCCAGTGAATCCATGAGACAACATAGGCTGTGCTCTTGTGGGTAAAAGGCACTCACTAAATTCTTTTTACTTCCTCTTAACATAACAAAAAAAACTAACCGTAACTCGGCATGATGTCTAACTCAGAGCCTTATCCCCAAAAGAACGTAATGAACATACCTCCTCTCCTACCATCTCTGGTCTGGACGGCATTGTGTCATCTGGAGGGGAGTCCCGAGCAGATGGGAACAAGTTGGTCCTAATTTCGGACACCCCACGATTACCTCATCGCCTTGACATCTTTTGAGATTCTGCTGGGAGTTCTCTCCGGGGTACGAATTGGTGATGCATTCTAACATCTTCTCTCTTTCATCCTCTGCAGACTCTCAGAAGGAAATCCCACCTGAGCTCACTTCCAGTTCCAGCTCTGGACAAAGGTGACCTTTTAACCCATTGTTTCAATAACTGCAATGACGTTTAACACTAGAATCTCCACCAAAATATTGTTTACCCTTGATCACCCTATTTTTCCTGACACATGCAAGGACAATTGTAACGGCAGATATCAGTGCAGCAACTGCCCGCTGATAACTGCTTTTGTTGTGCAAAAGAGTCCTTTAGCAGGGCCGAACCTGCACTCATCCATGCCCTGTTTATCCAGCCATTTGCCCCTCCTTGCACTTTCCCCTTGGCTTATTTATCTTGTTTATCACTCCCTCGAGTCCTCTCACTTACAGCTCATGTCTCCACTGAAGATTTAATATAACAAACACTTGTAATGAGATAAATGAGTAATGATATACTCCTGGTTCAAGCTCGATCTCACTTCAGACCTCACTTGCTTCAGGCTGCTGTCCTCGTTTCCAAACTCACTTCTGGTTCCAGCCCTCGAGACACACCCTTCCTGTCAACCTACTACAAAACTGCCAAATTGTCTGTTATACTTCAATTCTGTGATGGACTCAGTCTCTCAAAATTCTCACCTTGGCTAAATTGAGACCTGTTTTCAAGAATACAGTGTAGTGGACAGCCAGGGCCCTTGCCCAAAGACTGGAAGGACCAGGGGAAAGAGAATTTTGGGACAGTTTCTTCCCTGGCCAATAGAGGTCAGCCTCCTTGGATTCCAGTGGGGCCACGGGTTGAGTATGGGGGCTCAACCCACCGCCAGGGGGCACATGGACCCTTCCAGGGCCTTGTTTGGTCATGTTTCTGCCTCACCTGGAAGTGTGGCAGAAGAAGTCTGTTAGGCACCTGGAGTTCATCCATGTGCCCTATAAAAAGGAGCTGCCTCACTCCATAAGAGGCCAGAGTCAGGAGAAGATGATAAAGCCTGAAGAGGAGTGGAGGGAGAAGGGACTGGTGGAAAGAAGGGACTGAATGTTGTTGGTGTGTTACATTGTGTTTACTGGTATTGTGGACTGGTAAAATTGTAAATAAACATGTGGAGTGTGGAAAAATCTGTCTCCTGCCTGTCTGTGTCTTAGTGTGATGGTACGCCCCTAGTGGCTCACAACAGGGTGGATGCCCCCAACCTTTGCCTTGGTTTTGTGTTTTCTTTCACAATGCAAATAGTTGCATGACGTGGGGTTACCTTGACAATTGGAAAGGAATGTCATGGTATGGGATGATACGGAGCAACACGAGTCTGCCAGGTCAGGATGTGAGAAAGCATCCAGACAGGAGGTAAGAAACAGTGAGTGTGAGACAGACAAAGTTAGAGAAACTGTTTCATGGTTGGAAAAGGCCCAACAGACAGAGAGATGTAATAATTATTAATCTGTGGCAATTCACATACACACGAGTGTGAGGCTCAGATTTGTTGGCTTCCTTCTGGGTTGTGACCTGTAGAGCAGACAATGTAATGTGTCTTGCAAGTGAAGGAAGTTATCCATAAGAGCAATGCAGGAGTTTGTATAAAGGTGATGAGCAGGACGTTTCTTTGATGTGAGTTTGCTTTGAACATAGTCCTTATACCTGAAGCAGCTTGAAAAGATTATGAAGGGTAAGTCTTGTTTGGACTCTGAAACTCCTTGGTGGTCCATTAGAGCAGGCTGAAGAAGGGTGGAGGGCATGGGACTGGAGTCAGCTTACTTTGTAGTTCACCAGTAACTGTAAGTCATCCATCCATTTTTTCCATTTCAGTGCACCACTGGACACCCAAGGTGAATTCTGTTGGGGCAGACTATGGCTCAAGTCTAAGTTCTTTTGCTCAAGAGCTCTGTCTTCATCTTGAATAGACAAAAAACTGCTCTGCTGTTACTCACCCACTTGGTCAGGTAGAAACCCTTCTGAAGTACATGGCTTCGAGAGCTTTGCAGTTTTATTGCTTATTCTGCTGCCACTGACTTTAAGTTGTCTGAGTTACTGAGTACAGTACTAACAGCTTCCTTAAAACATTCTTGCATCTTTGGCTGTTCTACACAAAGCATAAGAAGCATAACTGGGTGAAGGAGAAGAACCAAAAAGATGTACCGTCCTTTTAAATTCTCCGTAGTCTTTGCTCACATTACCTTCAGGCCACCACAAAAACAAAAAGATCAGTGTCTTTATGGGAGACTGTAACTTAGCAGAACACTGATTTGATGTCTGCCAATAATGCCACTGGCTCTCTTAAGTCTTGTAAGGTCACCAATGAGTTTGTTACTAAGTCAGGATCTTTCAGTAGTTGTTCATTTAGCGAAATCCTTGGAGGTAGCTGTACAGTCAAAGACCACCCAATCTTGCTTTCTTTGGATGATACACACGTGAGGTGGATGTGCCACACCCTGCCTTCATTGAAATTCAGGCTTTCTGTGTACCTTTACAGTGTAACCCTTCTCAATAATGTCTCTCATTAAAACTTTTATATGAAAACATGAATACAGAGATTATTTGGCATTTTAAGTGTTTCATCTTCTAAAGGCAGATTTAAGCAATAGTGGCCACCTACCAGTCTTACTGATTCTGAGACTCTGTGTATGAACTTGATGTTCTCCTGTGAAATTTCTTCTTTCTCTTGACAGCTGAGCTCTGAAAGTCTGAATTGTACTGCTGGTCCAACATTTCTTCTATTTCTGTTATAGAAACACGATTGATTGAATATTTAGCAGCTTACCACTGTACTTTGCAAAGTTATCTATTCCTTGTTTGGGACATCGACCATCCATCCAAGTGCAGTCTTCACCACAAGACATCCCTTTTCTTTGCTAGGTGTGATTTGACAGCTGAAGATTTTTGGGTTGTTAAAACATATTAAAAAATTTACTTTTGAGTCAACATAGGTAGACAGGCCTCCTCAAGATACTGTATGTCCACTTCACAATGTACTCTTGTCATGGTTTATTTTCCTGGTCACTGGAATAGAAACTTTTCTGGAAGCTGATTACAGAAGATTGTAACCTTACTGAGAAGCTTGGATCATACCCCTAGCAATTTCAGTACTGATATATTTCTGAATCGAGGATTGACACTTTCTGTCAGAAAGATAGCTATTTGCTTTAAAACGGTAACCTAGTTTAAGACAAGAGCTGATTATAAATTGGGGTAACTTTTTGGATGAGAATGTGAGAATGCAAGTATGGTTGTGTGTATCTCTGGTCAACATAAGCAAGAAACTTACGCTTCTAAAGTAAATACTTGTGCTGTCTGTGTCACCACCAACACTATTATTAAATGGTCTGATTGCAGATAAAATACAGAGCCTGGTATGTGAAATAGGTAATTTAGAAAAGGTACTTTATGACATCAATCAAGTAGAGGTTAGAAAGTTAAGGACAATTTAGACCATATGTTCCTAAAATTAGTGTAGACCAATATTAGAAAAGATTATAGTAGAAACACTTTGGTTATCATAAAGAGAATTCTTTAAAAACTAGTCAGCATGTTAAAATTACAGCTAGGATGAGGCAACAGGGTAGAAATGTTGACTGATTTCAATGGCAAAATGATTCTGGACTAAGACTTAAGAGTAGTGACATTAGAAGTAAACAGCAACCCTATGGATCCACCACCACTGTATTGTCAAACGGGGTAACATCTCAGTGTGCTCCCATTATTGCCTGTGTCCCTTAATGGACCAATAGATGGTACCATTTCCACCCAGTGGTAGTCACACATCGCTTTCTTTATAAGGTTTAGGCCAGGTAAAAATTCTTATTGGCCACCTCTTTTGCCACCAACCTGATTAATACTTATTTCCATCCCAGCTCCTAGTTGGTATCTCCATCATCCATCTGCTTTTTATAATGCTACTATGTAGACCATTTATAGCTTTAGAAAATAGCAGCAAGCTCAGCCTATGACTACTGCTGAATGGCACTCTTAACATGTTCTGTCAAGTTTTAAATACATACCCAGTCTGCTCCTGTTGGTATCTCACATACTTAAACCCAATCTTCGTTTTAGTTGTACATCTCATGAGCAGCTTATTGTTACAAAATAGGCTAGAAGACGTTCAGCTCTCTGACACTGCTGGCTGAAGGCACTCTTTCTAGACAGGTTGAGTACGAGCAAGACATTTGATAAGCTGTTTGCTGGTCACTCGGATCACTCAGGCTGCTAAATCCTGTGTCATGCAGTCTCAATTTAGCAAAACCTACTAAACTACAATTTACCCTGAACTCTCACTTGGCGGTTTTCTGTTTGTTAAAGACTCGATGGTGGGGCAGGCAATCTTTGCATTCAGGAGAATAAGTAAATATAAAGTATGCACATTGCAGTTTTACACATGATTGTGACGGGCTCAAGCAAACAGCATTACATATGTTCTGAAATGCAGGTATTCAAGTAAAAGACACACTTAAAGACATGCTCTTTGCCCCAAACATAAAATGGGTTAGTTGGTGCAGCAATTAATACTGGCGCTGTGTTAAGCAGTCAGAATGGTAAGGACGTTGGACAAGGTACTGACTGAGGGCTACTGACTGAAAGAAGATTTTGTCCTGTATGATTTTACAGAGTCTCGACTGTGTTAAATAAGAGGCACGTGCAATCTTTTCATATCCAGGTACTTTAGTGATAAACAACTCAAATGTACTTAAAGTTTATCTACTTTGGTTGTTCTTTAATATTGAATTGTGTAGAAGGCTGCTTTTAGGACACAGACACAGGCAGTCCAGTTGCTTGTCCTGATAGCTTACGTACAGTCATCTCATTACTCAAAATGCCACACTGAAAAAAATGCTTGCACATTCAAGAACAAAGAAAGCATGCAGATATAAGTAAAGAATTTGATCACTACAGCCTGTTCAAGATGAGCTTCAACTTCAGTAATAGGTGCTGAGGAGGTATGGTACTGGGGACAAGTAAACTGGAAACGGCTTGGTAGTAAACTAAAGTAACTATTTAAAATATCGGCATTGCGAGCCGTTATTACGCGCTTCGCTTGTCAAAAAATTCATTAGTGCGACGATGTTTCGGATTGGTCACTATTACAGGTCAAAAAGATCTGAAATGATATTGATAATTTGCTCATCCTTTTTCTGTACTATACAGGTCAGAAGATGAGTTATTCCAAACGCATATATGGCTTTGACATCATGGACCATAAGATACATACTAATTCAGCATGAGTAGGAACACTCAATAAAACTGAATAAAAAATCAAGTGACAGTACCAGGAAGGCAGATTGTGTGTCAGCTTTTATCCATCCAGATCAGAGAATTTCCAGTTCCATTGTCTCACTCACATGTACAGTTATTCCCAGTTACAGTAACAGGCCAGATCTGGGCAGGGGTGAGTGTTGTAATGTGATCGTGACTTAGGGAATAAAGAGAAAAAGCGCTAACTTTTACAAGTACTATAAATTTACACCGCTGTTACAGAAACAAATCAAATGTATGTTTTTATTGTATAATATTAACAATAAGAGTCGCTCACTACTCAAAACAGTAAATTTGCCGGGAGCTGGTTTCAAACTCACGACTCCAGATTATAAATTGGCACTTAACCACAGCACCACAGAAGCTGTCAGATGTACTTGCACCTTTGTGAAAGTGTTTATTTGATATTTTGGCCATCAGCCTTCACACATTATACACATTGTAGTTTATTATTAAACGTGAAAAACGCTTGTTTTAACGATGTGTTTACACGATTGTTGTAGACACAAAACACACATCAAATTATTTCCCTAAATTCTGGGTATCTCACTCCCAGATAATCAATCAAGGCAGGAACTGGGAGAACTTTTGTCCATTCTGAGGCGGTGGGGGATGGTATAGCAGGCTGCTTGGGCTTATACACATTTAGAAGACAAAAGACGCTTGATGGAGAGGTGCTGAAGGGATTTAAGGTGGGCTGGATTTATGAGTTATTTCATTGGCTCTGGTAATTCTAGAGTTAAAGCTTGTGAGGACCAGGTTGAACACCCTAGCCCCTCTCTGTCATTTTCAGAGACCGTGTCAGTACCGTTCATGATGTGAGCATGCATAAGGATAACCAATGGTTCAAGAACTTCACTTTTACATGTGGAAACTTGAACTTGACCCTTCTAAAAACAGAATTGTGCTGTTTAATGTTTTGACCTTCTTAATCCTACTTGTCTGCAGAAGGTGTCTGTCTGCTCTTCTAACTGCAGAAAAAAATCCCTTCTGTCAGTAGCAGCACATCCTCCTTCTATGTGTGGATGAGCTGTTGGATGGAAAGTGTGCTTACAGTTAAAGCATGCAGTAATAATACCATACAAAATAAATTGTTTATAATCCACTGAATAATTTAAATAATGTGATATAAAACATACTGAAATCATTTTGCACTGTCTCTCATTTGATCTTTTATGTTGTGTTCTCTCCTTGATTGTTGGAACAACACTACAAAGTCAAACTCTTCACCACATTAGTGTACCCGGCCAATAAAGACAATTCTCTGAAGGAGACACTTTCAAAAGCTTCATAAGGTTAACAGATTGTGTAACCTGCAGCTTGTTTGCCTGTGGTTAGAAATGAAGAGCCGTTAGGGAAATAAATAAAATAAAGCTCAGTGCAAACTGGAGAAACCTGAGGACGAGAATTGACACAAGAGAGCAAAGTCAAGGAATTTAACCACAAAATGACTTCAGCTGTGTGTATTTACAGTATATAATGGCATTTCACCTGAACAGACATCACAATCAAGAAATACGATGAACTGAATCAAATTTAGGATCTGAGTGGACAGTCACAGCATTGTCTGGGATTAGTGACAGACTTGACACAAAGAACTCAACATGCCGAGTTTTATCTAAACACACAGATATAAAGCATCAGGTCTTTGTTAATGATCACTTAAAGACACTTGTGTTCAAATCCTCACTAAAGCATTGATTACAAAGAAATAAAATATCAAAACACATGAATGAGTGAACACCTCTGTATTGTGTCGTTATATTTTAAATGTCTTACCAAGATAACTGAACCCTTTCTCTGTATGAAGTAGCAGGAGTCATTGTGCTCAACAACAACCCTGCAGCCATCTGAAAATAAAAAGAGAGAGAGCCTGAACAACCTCTGATGTGTCCATCAAAAGGAATAAATGTGAAAATATGCAATATTTATATGAGTATAAATAACAAGAATAAAAGGCTGAGAGAAACTGCAGGGCTGAAAAGTAAAGAAGTTCAACAAAAGCTGCAGAAACCCAAGAGCAGAACTTGGCATCAGAGAGAAAAGGAAGGCATATGCATCCCATTGAAGAATATTCACAGTCATAACCAATACCATCGCTCAGTTGTGTTTATGAATTGCATCAAAATAGTCTTCTGGATTTGAATATCCCATGACAGCCCTGTTACAGGTAGGTAGAAATCCTGAATCATTTTCCATGGTGCATTAGAGTTCTCTCGTGTCAAGCACACTCACTTTTCACACAATCTCATCCATCTGCATGCCCTTGATTGTGCCGTGCAACCATCTCACACAACCTTTTTTATATTTCACAAACAATTGGTCTGAGTTAATTGGTATTGCAAAGACACAAATGAAGGCATAGAGTTTAAACAGTTGTGGCATAATAAATAGTGCAGACTCTTTCAAGGACCTGTTCATTGTTGACAAGGCTCCTCACTTTTGCAACCTCCATGACTGATCCACAGACCACCCCTTTTATTGTTATAAGATTCTCAAGCCCCTTTAATATGTAGTAATATTAATGTCACTCGGTCTGAATATTTCTTATTTACATCCATCTTTTGCAGTATCCATCACTGCTATTCTTGCTCTTGCTCTGGTCACATCTCATATTGATTATTATAATTCTATCCTTTCCGGTCTTCCTCCAAACTGCTTTACAAACTTCATTTTGTTCAGAATGCTGCAGCTTGTATTATTACCAGAACTCCTTCCATAGAACACGCTTACTCCTGTCTTTAGCAGCTACACTGGCTCGATATTAAATATTGCATTGATTTTGATTCTGTTTATTAATTATAAGACTTCAGCCTCCACACACACTCAAAAACTGATTGAATGTATCGCCCTTATTCCCAGACATTAACAGTAAAACTGCTTGTGTTACCTTGACCCTCAGATTTGCCACAGTTGTTCCTCTTGCACTCCAAGTAGAGCCCTTTCAGGATCCAACCTAATATTTGGTCTCCAACTCCGATATCTGTATAAAAGTAGGGTCCCTATTTGTATTCCCTGCATCTTCCTAGAAGGGATAAGAGGTCCTGCTCCAGAGAGGATTATTCTTTTGGGTACTCAAACATGATGTCCACCTCATTTGTCTTTGCAGCATTATATCTCTGTGATTCACTATACCTATCCAGTGTGATTGCATTTGTAACAGTGGTTGGTCGAGCACCTGTTCCTCTGTGCATTCCTGTTTGACTTCAAAATTCATTCTACACACTCGTGTAAAAAGATTAATTTCACTCATCCATCAACTTAATCGATTCATCAGTACGGGATGGCACCTTGAATTTTCCACGACACATTCTCCGTTGGTGATCTTGTCTGGATTGAGTGTATTCAGGTGAGTGTATTGCCTCTGCTCATCATATTCTGGGTGTAGCACACCTGCCTGATTAAAGTCATCATTTATCTGGAAGTAATAGGGTCCTCTACGGGAGGAGGATATATTCACAGAACAAACAATTACCTCAAAACCTGCTGTTTTCCATGAAATTCCCAGAATCTGCATTTAACCTGTCCGGAACCGAAATCGGGTAAGATAAGTCTCCCTTCATTACAGCACCTACTGTATACCCTTTGCTAGTCTGCTCACTCTCAATGTACCTTATGTACGTCTCACTCTCTCAGGTCAGCAGACCAGATGCTTTTACATGTTCCCAAGGCAGGATGAAACTCTAAGGTGATTGGGCTTTTCAGCAGCAGCCCAAAACTCTAGAACGATTTGCCATTGCACATTAGGCAGGCTCCTTCACTATCTGTCTTTAAATCTTCTTTAACTTTTGACCCAGTATGATATGTTGACTATCTGTGAACTTTGTATTATGAATCTCCTCAGCTCCTTTGTGTTTATGTGATTCTGTTTCATTTACCCTTTGGTTGTGTGTATCTGATATGTTTGGTTTTGGTAGGCACTTTGGGCAGCCATGATGTTGTTTTAAAGTGCTTTATAAATAAATAAATAAATCTTTAACCGCAACTTTTGCACTGACTACACAGGCTACTGCTATAATGCTCCTCTGCAATCCTTACATCATAATTTAAGGTAATCTCTTGAGTTGTAGTAAGATCTGGGGTTCCTTCTTCCTATGCCCTTCATCCTCGATGCTGAACATCACACTGTAGTCTAGCTCAGTTGTTTTGTGTTTCCTGGGCCCTTTTGCTGCAATGGCCGTGATATTCTTATGATTTCACTTCCATGTTCTTTTTGGGTTTCTGCTACCTGAGCTTTGTGTGTGCACGGATATCTATACTATAAAAGGCAAAAGGCACTGACTGACTGACTGACTCACTCACTCACTCACTCACTGACTCCTCAGCACTAATTCTCCAACTTCCAGTGTAAGTGGAAGCTGAAATTTGGCTGCTCATTCCTTACAGCTTACTTACAAAAGTTAGGCAGGTTCCACTTTAAATTCTCTGGAATGGTCATAACTGAAACCTAATTTCATCCATATACTGTATCGCCATAGCCTGCAGCTCGATGCCGTGTGAGGCAGGTCTCATCGCATCATCACGCCTCCCCCATAATTGAGTGCCTGCCCATATAAGGTAAATGTTCACGGGTGAAGGACTGTGCAGATATTCATAAGTGAGCATTGGGAAACCCCCTTAGCGGTCGAGAAATTTTTTAATCGGGTCTGAACTAAAATTAAATAAAGCCATGGACACCGAGATAAAAGTTTAATGAGAAGACACAGGGAAAGCCTCGTTTTAAAGACCTGGGGGTCACCCCTTCTGCTGGCCAAAAAAATATCTAATCATAACTGATTTTTTATTTTGTCCATGAATCTTTTTAAATAATCCAAATAGTCTGTCCACTTTCTTTAAAGCTTTTCCGATGGTTGTTTTTCCAGACTTATTTTCAATTAAAGTTTTAAACCCAATCACATTTCAGCCTCTTTTGGGCCGGCAGAGGGCCTTTCACAATGTTCTGGCCCCTCACAGAATAACGTGTTTAAAGTGTTGTTTCAAAAAAATCGATTTTGAGGGGTTCAGGGGGCCCATTTAGCCAAATTGACAGAGCAGGTTTGATTTTCGGTTAGCCAGGGGAAGAAAGGGGATTTTTTGATGGAACTAAGCAAATAACCCGGACAATTTTGAACTTTTTTTAAAAAGGGAAAAGGGGTTTTGTTTTTTTTCAAATAATCCTTTTTGGTGGAAAATGTTCATTTTCCTAAAAATAAGTTTATATTTTTTTGATGAATGTGTCGCGGCTGTAGCTGCAGTAAAAAGGGAATTGCTCCCCCCTTTTTGTCTATTCAAAAAAAAGGCATTTTTTTAAAGTTATCTTATATATATATACCCCAATCTCATACTGTCAAAAAACAACCCCCGCGGTTGAAAAGGGTTTTCCCTCATGCTGATGTCGGGGTTTGATTCGAGGGGGGATGCGGGAGTGTGTATGCCTGATGAGCTCAGAATTGGGGGAAACACGGTTTTTTGCATTTTTGACAGTCTATTTAAAAGGAAACCCCCGGTTCCCCACCAAATTGCCCAGAATTTTGGCGAAACCGAGTGGTTAACTAAGTTTCATAGATTGTATGTTTTAAACCCCCAAAATTAAAAATTTTTAAATATGTATAAATATGTAAAGATTAACACAAATATAAATTACACCATGAATCCACAGTGTAATAGTAAAAAAAGTAAAAACATTGAAAACACTGAAAAAAAACACCCGGCTCCCCGATCAGCTCAGGCTGGGCCAAGCCCTTTCTCTTGGACACACACCACCAAAAACCCCCCCCTCCCCCCCCCCAGCCGGACAGGCTGGGCCCCGAGCCCCCTTTTTAGCCGGGGCACAAACACACACACACACACACCTATCCGGCCCCCCCAATCCCTTTCCCCTGTCAGCTCCCCGGGCTCTCTAATCTCTCTGAGCCTTTTTTTTGGCCCATTTTTAAATGACTTTTAAGCACAGCAGAAAAAAACCAAGGTTTTGCAAAACCAACTCACAAGCAAAAAAAAAAGTAAGTTTTTGCAGGAACCCGCTTTTAAAACCCCTAAAGCCTGATGTTTGAAACAATTTTTTAAAAGGGTTTTAAGCACAGCAAAAAAAAAAAACATTCAAAAATCAGAACTTTTTTTAAAACCAACCAAAAACCCCAAATAAAGAAAATTGCAACAAATCCCCGATGAAGTCCTCCATGAAAAAATTTTTTAATGAGTTTTAAGCAAAAGGAAAAAACCCAACATTTGAAAAAAAAGGAAATGTAACTTTAAAAACCCCAAATTCGGGCTATAAAAAACCCCACCCTGTAAATTTTTCCCCATGAGTTTTAAAAAGGGCAAACTTTTGAAAAAAAAAGAGAAAAATAAAATTGCAACAAATTGATTATGAACAAAAAATTTATTTTTGAAAAACCGAAATTATTTACAAAAACCCCCAAAAAACTAACCTTGCAGGGAGTCAAAGTTCGGGCATGAAGTGTTTTCCTTCAGGTTTTTTCCCTCGTGTGATTTCTTGGGTTTCTGGTGTTTTTACCCGGTTTAGCTGGTGAGGGAAAAACCTCATGCAGCCTTTCCCAAAAAAAGTTCGGGGACCCTCCCACATTACTGGCAGTCTGGCTTTGTTTTTATGCTGCTTGAAAGCACCGGGGTTCTCAGTTTTAAAAATGATAAACGGGTAAAAGTTTTTCCCCCTTTTTTGAAATTTTTTTTTTATTTGTTTTCCCAATTTTCTTAAAACTTTCCTTTTGACCACTTCCATTTGTTTTAGAAGCCATAGTTAACTGCAAAAGCCACGAAATACTGTAGGGGCACAAAGAGAGTGGGGTCTTATTAAAAAAAAACCAAAGGGGGCGGCCCTTTTCTTAAATAAAAAGCATGGCAACTCTCTTTTCTCTCAGGCTGCCCGGGGGGGAGGATGGTTTTTGGACCCCCCCGCCTACAGATAGGCAGGGAAACCGGGCAATCTCCTCCTTCCCCCCGCACGTCCCGGCCCCTTTTTCTGTCTCGCCCCTCTTTTTCCCCTCTCTCAGCTGAGGGGGCAAGGAAACGGGTTGTTTTAGCAAACACAGCCCGCAATCTCCCCCTCCCCCCCCCTAAACAGAAAGGCTCCCCCGCCCTTCTTCTCTCTCTCTCTCTTTCTTTTAGCTCAGCTCAGACAGGCAAGGGAACCCGGGTTGTTCCGGGAAAATGGGGGTTTGTGAACCCCAGGCAAAAGTTTAACGATCTTTTGGTCGTTGGGAAACCCAAATTTCGGGCCGGGGGGGAATGGGGGTTTTACTGTTTTATATATATATATACACATATATTATCTGTATAACACACAACATAAAATATCAATTCCCTTCATTTTAACCTTGCACCCCCCGTGGGCGGGCGATGCCCTTTGCACCCCTTTGGGTTTTAGAAGTATAAAAAAAATGAGGTTAACACAGAAAAACATCACCAATTGAAACTTTATGAACAATGGATACTTTATTCGCCATCAATAATTGTTTTGGTAAAGCCAACTCAGTGTAATCCTCCTTCCTTTCTAATTTTTGCTACTAGCCATGATGAAATGAACGGTAAAAAGTAAGAGCAAAGCGCGGTGACTTATTGAGACAGGCAGGAGAACACAATAGCCGCTGGCTTGATGTAGTGACGCTAAGATGCACGGATCAGATTCAAAAAAATATATTTTTTTCAAGTTCTTTCATATTAGGGTTCTCTTTAGTGAAGAAATATCTTTGGTAGGAATGTAAGTTGAATTTAGTCTTTAAATTTCTATGGTGAAGAAAAATGTATGCAATGATGATTAAATTTACACATTCCTATCAAAGATATTTCTGTCGACTAAAAAAAAATTACTTATATTTAAAATTTAAATAGAACTTGAACAGATATGAATTCATACTAATAACGCAGCACTAAGTCCCGTAAGAGCGGAGTCATCCGTTTTAACAAGCAGAGTATTGCACTGATGAAAAATAGCCTGCCTATTTATTTATTTTGGAATGGATAGATAAATTGATTTTGTACAAATAATGTTTTTCATTTTTTTTTTTCGATGGGTTCTGGCACACCCAGCTGGGTCGCACCCCAAAGGGTTTTATATATACAGTATATATTTTTGTGTGTATATGTGGGGTGATATATATATATATATATATATATATATATATATATTTTGTGTATATGTATGTGTGTGTGTATATATATATATATACATATATATATTATATATATATACTAATAAAGGAAAAGCCCTGACGTCACTCACTCACTCATCACCACTCACTCACTCCTCACCACTCACTCCCCTCACCAATGACTCATCACTAATTCTCCAACTTCCCGTGTGGGTGGAAGGCTGAAATTTGGCAGGCTCATTCCAGCTTCCTTACAAGTTGGGCAGGTTTCATTTAGAAATTCAACGCGTAATGGTCCATAACTGGAAGCTATTTTCTCCATATACTGTAATGGAGTTTAGCTCGATGGCAGCGGGGGGAGTTTTGTCTGACATCATCACGCCTCCCACGTAATCAAGTGAATTGACTGTCAATGCAGTACGAGAAAACAAGGAAAAAGCTCCAAAAAACACAGAAGAAAACATGCATTAAAATAATTGAGAAGGCAGCAAACAATAAGAAAGCGAGGACACATACAACCATATTCAGAGAACAGCTACTTGAAACAAAGCACAGTGTAAACCTAAAGTTTAAATTAAGTTCTGCGGTTCGTTTTGTCAACCCAGCAATCAGGATAAAATTTTGAAGGGGGGGGATATAACGAGTTTTGATCACTTTGTAATTTTAAAAATTCGGTGAAGGGTGTGCTTTAAATTCGAAAACTGTGGGGATTGAAGTTAAGGGGGGTGGGCAGCCCGCATCATCTCCTCCCATTCACCTCTTTTCGCTTAAGCTGAGCCCTATTGCAATCGGAAGCAATTTTTGGGTCCACCAAAAACCCCAAAAAATCCAAAAGGAAATCACACCTGTCTCTATGTTTCTCCACACTCTGAATCCCCCAGGCACATTAAAAAAGGTTACATTGACAATCGTGTTATTTTTTTTTAAAATGCCTTTTCTTACCGCCAAAGAAGGTGATTGTCCCTTTTTTAAAAAAAATTTATTTAATCACTTTTGTTTCCGCAAAGGGAATTCTTCTTTGGGTTTCCTAGTCCCCAAATTTTGATGCACACATCAACAAAAAATGTAACATGGGAAAGGCTTGCTATGACTGATTAACAAAATTTCATTTAAAAAGACTACTAAGGCCTTTAGCGTGGAAAAAGCGTGTTTTGCACATATAATATATCCCCTATATGTGAATGTATTTTATAAATACTGTATATTGTGCATTGATATATATAAAAATTTTTTAGGGGTTAATATATAATATATATATAAAATTTTGAAAATACCCGCTTGACACAGTACGCCTTAAATTTTAAAAAAAATTAAACCTTGAGGAAATATCCCAATAATTTTTGTTGGACTTTTAACCACAGGAGTTACCTCGGTTGTAATATTAAAGCTTGGCTGAGCTTATCTTGGATGTAATTTACAGTTGGCCATGGGCAGTAATCTTGTTTCAAATCTTAACAAATTGTGCTGTCAAACAGTTTGAGTTTTGGGGTTTAAAACCATTTTGTAGGATTTTGGTTGAAGAACTTTTGGGCTAGTCGCGTTGAAATAAAACCCGGGGTTTCATTGATAACTTCATCCAGCTTTTGGAGTTTAAACTTTCTTAAACCAAAGTGTCCACTACTGAAATCGTCACCGGAATCTAAGATGGAGGCACGGGCGTTGTTAAAAGGTGTAAATATTTATTTGGTACTTTTGAAAGCAAAAACCCGAAAAATTTCGTGGATTAACTGCTGCAGATCCTGTGAGGGTTTCCTTTTTGCCTTTGTACAATTCTGTCTGAAATCTTTCAAAAATTTTTAATAGATTTTTTTGTTTACAAACAGAAAAATATTTGGAAAGGACCGGTCGACACCCCACACCAGCGCCTTATTTTTTCCCCCACACACTGAGCCTAACAAAGGGGGCGAAACCCAAGTTACAAAAGGGGACAGAACCAAGGTTTTGGATAATAAAGGGGACTGTTGCATTTTTTTGATATTAAATCACATTCTGGGGTAAAAAACTGGCCCCCACCGCGGGCAGTTCAGAAAAACCCTGGCTGTCATGTTATTTGATTGTCTGCTTTTCTGAAACTCTTCTCAACGTGACTCTGAAAAAAAAAGCTGCTTTATAACCATACTTGCTGCGGTCTGAGTTTTGTCCACTTTTTGGCCGTGGGGCAGGGGGCGGGGGGCGGCACTGGGGGATCGTCAGAGGCCCCGGGGGGGACCCTTCCGGCGGGTGGGCCCACCCGGTAAATGGGATTGGCCCTTTGGGGGGTTTTCCTCTGGGAGTCCCAGACCTCTTCCACCCAAAAAAAACCCACCGGGGCGGGTTTTCCGGGCGGGTGGAGGGAGGGGGAAGGGGGGGTTTTCCCTTTTTTTGACTTGTGCGGGAATCAAAAAAGGAAAAGAATGCATATAAAAAAAATGAAAGAACAGGAAAAACCCAAGGGGGGTTTTGGGATTTTTGGGCTGTGAATGTTGCAGTCACCCTGTGGAAAGGTTAAAAAAGGGAGGGGCCCCTGAAAAATTTTATGACAGGGGTAAAAGGGTGTTTAAAAAGTTTCTAAATAAATGGGAGGTGGGTTTTTTCCCCGCTGTCTGGTCATACCTTGTTTCAACAGGGCGGGGCCCGGGAAAATCCGGCAGATTGCGCCCCCGTCGATGAGGGATCGGGGAAAACCCCTTCCCGGACTCCAGGGGGCATATTGTTTTAGGATTCGTGATCGAATAACGGACACAAAGTCACCCGGCTGAATCCAGGAATGGGGGCATGGGGGGGGGGAAAGGGGTTTTTGAGGCTAGTCACTTTCGGGACCCTCCCCTATAAAACACAGAGCCAGTCCAGTCCCCCCCAAGAGTCCAAAAACCAAATGTTAAAGGTTTTTTTCGGGGGGGAGGGCCTGGGGACAAAAGGGGGTTTGGGCTCATTAAAAAGAAGGTTAGATTTTAAAAAGATGGGAAGTGAAAAAAGGACAGGGGAGTGATGGCCAGTGGAAGGAACGGGGGAAAAGAGTAAGAAAAAAAAAATACGTGGAAACAGGTTGTTGTAATGGGGTCCTTATATGGTATTATGAAGATGAATTTGGTTATTAAAGCCCCTCTTGGGACGGCAAAAACAGAATGAGCTTTTAGTTGCTTTTTTGCTTGTTATTAAGAATAGAAAGGAAAAAGAAGAGCTGCTTAGGGGCTTTAAAACGCACAATGGGGTCTGGGAAGGAGGAAGGGGGTGATAAAAAAAGACCCTTATTCCTGCTTCCCCAACACTTTCCCCCAACCTTCCCTCCCTTTCACTCATTGCCCCGGGCCCTGGGGGTTTCCCGATGCCCCGACTATGATTTCAGAACAAATAAATTTTGCCCCTCCTCATTTCAGACCCAATGAGACTAAACCCAGGAAAAAAGGGGGCTTTTCTCCAAAAAGCCCCCACTGCTTAAACAAGCCCCCAGAGAAAGCCCCTAAAAACCTTCCCCGTTTAAGCCCAAAAACCCTTTTAGCCCCCAATTTCACCCCGGGCCCAACCCCAACCAATTCCCCCTGCAACCCCCTACACAATAACATCGTAACGGGGATTTCGGCTAAAAGGCAGGGGCCTTGCCGATCCAATGTAAGGGGGGGTAAAATTTGGGGAACGGGTGCAGCTAGATAATGTAAAAACCCGTCCCGGGGGAAAATTACGCGGTTGGGCCTTTGGGCTACTGTCAATCATGGAAAAGGGGAAACGTAAAGTGGAAGAGGGTTCCTTGGAAAAAATTGGGGGCCCTTTTCCTAATAAGGGGGCTCTGCCTCAAAAAAAAAAGGCACCAAGGGCCCATTTCCTGCCAAACAAAAAAGATGGATGGTAGATAAAACCACCGCCAGGACTTGATGACAAACCATTCTGGCAGACAGGGGCCGTGCCAAGGGGGTTCCCTTTTTGTCGGGCCCCAAAATGAACCAAAAAAAGTCGCATCCCTTATTTGGAGGGGAAAATCCCAAATGAATTTTAAAAGACAGGATGGAAACGACAGACTAAACAAAAAGTCAGACATGACCAAGTTAATGGCCAAAATGAATTATTAGAGATGGAGGCCTCAGGGAAATAGGTGAAGGATTTGGTTTTTTCGGGGACGGGGCGGCGGGGAGGTTGTGGATTTTACTTCTAATTTTAAAAACTTCGCTGCTCAGCTGTCTCTCCCCTCAGATAAACACCTACGCATTTGCCTGCGAGGGGGGCCCTGCCCAAAACATCAGCTTCCTCCCCCCTTCCCTTTTACCTGAAGCTGAGATTTTTTTCCCGGGACCCCCAGCCACTTTTTGTTTTGCTCACTTGATGCGGACACAGATCCTTTATTGATTTTGCTGGTGAAGGCAAAAATGCTTTTCTAGTCTCCTAAACGATACAGTGACTGTGCCTGCTTCCTGGACAACCATATGTTTTGCTGTGTCTAAACCTCTTCAGGTTAAATTTCATTTGGGTGGTTCCACTTTGATGCACCGGTTTTTTTTTAAATCAGCTCTCCCTGTTAATCGTTAGGAAGGATCATGACTGCTCTCCTCTCTACTCTAACCCGAGGTTTTTTTATTCTTTTTAAAAATCCTGAAAAACCCCCCCCCCACACTAAGCCCTCTTTTGCAGCCTGGACCCCAACATCTCCTCCACCCTCCCAAAGCCTCATTTTTCCTTTACCCCCCCCAAAACCCCCATACTGCACTGAAACTTTTGAAATGGGCACCCTTTTAAAAAACTTTTTCTTCAAATAACCCGAGACCCCCCAACCCTTGTTTTTTTTCCAAAAAGCGTTGTCAGTGCCTTTTATTCCGCCATTTGGGGGGTTCCCCCCGTTTCTTTTTCCAATTCTACCGTTCACTGAGTCTAAAAAAAATGGGTGGCAAGTTCAAAGCGGACTGGGTACATGTTGCCCGGGGATTTTTAATCAGTCATTTGAAAAAATTTTGTTTAAAAAGATTTTTTTTGTACATGTGCATTGTGGGGTCCTTTCCTTTCTGCTTTTTTATTTAAACCACCCTCCCCTTGGCCCCCACTTGATGTTTTGGGGGGGAAAATGATTTGGAAAAACACTGTCCCCTGTTTTTTTAAAATCCCCCCTTTCGCCCGCTCCCAGTATCCTCTGTCTCCAGCAGCAGAGTGGGATCTCCTTTTCATCCAAAAAAGGGGGAAAACATTTTTCCTCTCAGAACTCCCCCCTTTACCGTTTAAAAGGGGGTTTATGGGATTTTTTCCCGATCCGACAAGTTAATTCGCAGTTGTTCCCCGGGCACCTATTTTTCCTAATCCTTTCCACTTTCTTTCTACTATACCCCGTTCCCCCATTCCGATGATTGTTTGCTTATTTTTTTTTTCCCCTACACCCGCCTAAACCCCGGTTTCTTTTTTTCTAAAACCGCTTTGGGCATGGACCGATGCCTCGGGTTTCGCCCCTTTTGTATTTGGAGAAGCTCTTGCTCAAAATTTAAAAGGTTTTCAAAAAAAAGTGTATTATACAGTATTTTGGGAAAGTTTGTAGACTAAAGAGACGAAGGATCTCAGCTATTTTATTATTTTTGAGAAAATGGGCCCCAAAGTTTTAAAAAAAAACTGGGTTTAAATTTAAACAACTTGAAATATTTAGGTCATGAATTTTTTAAAAAAAAATCTTTTAAATGTTCACCTTTTTTTCCTAACCTGTTACAAAGCAACAGGTTGGTCTGTATTAAGGATTCTGGGTACCTGGAATGGTTTTAAACTTTACTGAAAGAGCACAGCTTTGAAACCCCGGTTTACCCTGATCTCCCCCCCTGGCTGGGTGAACGCTGAAATTTTGTGACAAAAAAAAAAAAGCCCCCTTTTTTCGCAGCGTTGGGGCTTTTATTCCCGTCCATTCACTCTGTTGGGGGGACGAAAAAGGGGGAAAGAAAGCATTTTTTCCCAACCCATGGAAAAAAAAGGGTTTCCCTTTTTTTTAAAAAAAGGATCCAGTGGCTGTGGGACTCAACAGCCACAACAAAACCCTGTGCCCGAAAAGGGGGGGCTCGAGCCCAAGTGGGGGTGCCTCCGCCCCGACCTCCATTTAGTACAGGCTAAAACCTCTTTTTCATACGCGGGGAAAAACCATCAAAAACTTGACATTGTCCCATTTCCCGAAAATGCTCCACCCTTTTTCCCCCCGCTGCCCAACTGAAAAAAGGGGAGCCCCCCCCTTTAGATGAAATAACTAAGGTTATAAAAACCAGACCAGACCTAAAAGGGAAAAAACCAAATTTTTCGTTTAAGCGCAAAGGGCTGGTTGGACCCTCACCCGAGCTTGTCGGTCAGAGGGAAAAATTGCATCTATACTGATTTTAGAAGCTTTTGGGGTTCCAGTCAGGGGGGTTAGGCCGGGGGTTTCCCCCGTCTGGGCCCTCAATCAAAAAAATAAAAAAATCCCCCTTTAGGCCATAAAGAAACCACAAAACGCAATCGTTTAAAACCGCCCACACAGGAAACAGGATCCCTGTGCAAAAAAGAATTAGCTGATCATCTTCAAAGGGCTCAAAAAACACACCAGCCTTTTTTAAAAGAGAAAAACCAGGACGCTGATAATCAAATTTTTTTTACAGGGCAAACCACCAAAAAAAAGGTCCAAGAAGGGTTCCTCCCCGATGGAGTTTGGACCCCCAAACAAAAAAAACATTTCTTCCAAAACCATTCCCCCAAGGAAAAAATCACCCCTGGCCCCGAAACCCTGCTGGAAAAAAAACCATGGACAGATTTGAAAAAATTTGGGAACTTAGGTTTCCTAAATAGGCATTTCCGGCTGTCATTTTTCAAAATTAATGTGGAAAGGGGCCCCAGGTAAGTCCCGTCATTTCAAACCTAATTCCCCTTCGAACAGGCATTAATTTAAAATAAAGGGGGACCGATACTGTTTAAATTTTATTTTCCCCGATGGGTGGAACTTTCCCCCAAACCAGATCAAAACTGGGAAAGGGGTTTGATAAAAAACATTCCAAAAAATGGGGCTCAAATTCAAAAAGATTGTTTTAAACCCCTGGTCAATTTAAAGGAAAATTTTCAAATCCACCCCAGGTGGGGGTTTTTGGGGGATCTGGTGTGAATCAAATTGGAAAAACTGGGCAAAAAAACTTCCCCTCTTTTGGCCTTGATTTGGGTTAAGGGAAGAAACCCGGAGTTTGGGCTGTCTTTTTTGGGGAAGGCCCTTTTATCCATTCAAAAATGACTGATACTTTTGGACAAACTTCCAGTTTGGGGCTCTTTCCTGGGGTAAAGCAGGGGAACAGGCCCTGGAAAAAGTTTCCTCAAAAGGTCCCCTTCCATTAGGAACCTGGACTGGCTAAAAAAGATACTGAAAGGGCTTTGCACACCCCGGGGAAAAGGGTGTTCAAGTTTTCTGTCAAAAACCCGGAAAGTTGAGGGGGTTTTGGGTTACATTTTTAAAGTGGATTATTTGGATCCTTGTTTTCTGCCTTCCCGAAGTGTCAAACCTTTTTAAAATTTTACTTTTGCCCGGGTTTCTTAACATTTAAGAATTGCCCCTTTAAAGGCTCCCTTCAAGGGTTAAATTCCCCCTTTGTGGGTGCGATGCCATGACCGTGAATAATTTTTTTAGAAAAAGGTGAAAAAAAGAAAAAGGCCAATAAACACAGCAAAAACTTTTGCTTCCCAAATTATTTTCAAAAAAAAATTATAAAAATTTAAATTTTTGTTAAAAAGAAATTTGGAAAGGGGGGAAATTTTTTCCAAATTTGGGGGACTCCCTTTTTTTTGCCTGTTTGCAGGGGTTTGGGGCTCAAATTTTTTGCTTTACCCCTGTTGTGGTCCCGGCAAAAACCCCATCAAGGGTTTAAGCCCAAATCAGTTTTTTTTGGTTGCTTTAATCATTTTGTTTTACTTCTGTATTTGTTCCCCCGATAAGATACTTGAAACCAATATTTTCTGCCTTTGGAAACTTTTTCCAAAGAAAAAAATCCCTTAACAACGCCCCCCACTCCCCGCCCCCTCATCCCCTTCCCACCCTTTCCCCCAACTCTCCCTATCAAATATTTTTTGTTTTAAAAAGGGGGGTTAAATGAAATTCTCTTTTTCCGTATAAAAATTCAAAGAAGCTTTCTAAACCAAAAATCTTTGTTTTAACAAACAAAAAATTTTTTTTAAAGGGAAAGGGGCTGACATTAACAATTCCTTTTTTTCCTTACCCTGGGATAAAAAAAAGGGGGGGAAAAATCAATTTTAAAAGGGGTTAAAGGGGCTCAAGGGTTTTAAATAAATGTGGACTAACATTTTAATGATATTAAAAACCCAACTGGGGGGTTGGGGGGGGGGGGGGAAAAAAAAAAAAAAAAAAAAAACCCTTTTTAAAACCCTTTTTCCCCCAACCGGGGGGGGAAACCCCCGGGGAGGGCCGTAACCAAGTTTGGAAAAAAAACCCCCAACAAATATTATGCCAAAAAAAAAAGGGGATTTAAAGGGGACCTTTTTTTTAAAGTACGGGGGGGGTTTTAAAAAACCCGGGCCCCAAAAAAAAAACCCCAAAAAAAAAATTTTTTTCCCCTGAAGCTGGGGGGTTTAAAAAACTT